>NC_056741.1:943213935-943233935 GCF_019279795.1 Protopterus annectens
TTGGGGAGTTCAAGCCAGTTTTAATTCTAAGAGTAGCTTACAGTGGTGTGTGCGATATTTAGTTTGTGGCAACCTTTGCAACTTTGTTGTAGCACTGTTCCAACTTGCTTAGGGTAGAATTTTGTAAGTTAGTTAAGATAGGGGCACCATAAAGAAGGGAGGGAAGTAAAAATGTTTTTGCAAAGGTAGTTTTGGTTGCTGCAGTAAAGAAATGTTTGTTTCTATAGAATAGTCCCTTTTCTTTGTTTTGTTCTATATGGGGGTCAAATGAAGTTTGTCAATGATAACACCTAAAGTTTAGTTTCCTGCACTATTTCTATGACGGTGTTGTCTTATGTCATAAATGATCATTGACAGGGGAGGTCTTTTTGGGATGAAAGAGTAGTACTTTGTCTTCTTTGGATTAAGAAAGAGTTGGGCATTTCTTAGCCAGGATTCAACTGCAGTAAATGACTGTTGAGTTTTTGAAAGTAGTTCTGGTAGTGATTGAGCAGTGCAGATTATGGTGGAATCCTCAGTATACTGAATGAGGGTCCCAGGGTGAGAGGCAGTGTGAAGGTTGTTTGTGAAAAGTTAAGAGTAGGGGTCCTAGGATGGAGCCTTGGAGGACTCCAGTAGTGTTGTGGAGTAAGGGTGAGAGTTCATTGGACCATTTCACTGCTTGTTTATGATCCTTAAGGCAGCTCTGAAACCATTTTACTGAGTTATGTGAGAAGCCTATGTTAGACAGTGTGCTCAACAGTAAGGGTGAGACACTGTCAAAGGCCTTGGAGAGATCAAGGAATACTGAGGCTGTATAGCATCCAGCATATCTGGCCTTGTTCATGGTGTCTGTAAAAGATAAAATGGCTGTAGCTGTGTTGTGGCTAGGTCGGAAGCCATGTTGGGTTTTGGTTAAAAGGTTGTTTTGCAATAGATATTGCATCACCTGCTTGAACACCTCTCAGAAATTTTGAATATGGTGACAAGATGGATATAGGATGGAAATAGGACGGAAATTGGATGGATCAAAAGAGTTGCCTCCTTTGTGGATGGGGGTAATGTGTAATTGTTTCCATAGGGCTGGTGGTTCTGATTCGGATAAAGATCTGTTTATAAGGGTACTGATTAGGTAAGCGATTGAGTTAGCAGCCAGTTTGAGGTAGTATGGGGAGAGATCATCAGCTGAGGTAGAGTAGAGTTTGTTTTTATAGCAATTTTCTTAATGATGTCAGTGGGTATGGGCTGAAATGAGAATGGGGTTTGTATGACCTTTTGTTGTGGAGTATGGGGGTTAGTTATGACAGTGTTAGAAATAGATGATGGCCTGGGGTTGGTGTCTGATTAGGTTGAAGGGTGGGGGGGGGTCCAGCATTAGGGGCGTTGGTTAATAGGTCTGAAATTGATTTCATGAAGTGCTTGTTAAAGTTTTAGGCTATTTGTGATGGAGGGGTATCTGGTGATAGGGGGTTTCCATTTCTTCCAGGGTTAAGTAGAGAAGACATGGAGTGCCAGTATTTACTGAGGTTTAGTTTATGCTGGATTCGAAGCTGGGAATAATATGAATTCTTATCTCCGATTAGTTTTGTCACTTTATTACGTAGTGTTTTGAAATTTAACATGATTTTCTTTATTTTTATATTGTTTCCAAGTTGACCAGGCTAGTGTTTACATTCCTTGGAGAGCTATGGTGTGGAGTTCTTTTTGATCATTTTCATACGAATGAGAGCTAGTGTATTAAGCATGTGACGGAAAGTGTTAGCACAGCAGCATTAAGGGGTAGTTGTTTAAGGGGTGTCCAGTCTATTTCCTGTAGGAGATTGCTAAAATTATGCTGACAAATAAATTATTTGTTCCTATCTGATTTTATAGTGTGTACTCTTAGTTGGTGAGAGAATTGTTCTAAGGAAATAAGCTGATAGATGATTGCTCAGGGTGTACTAGAAGAGGGGTAATTGGCTGGGTGGGATATTAGAATCCAGTCTAAGGCATATTGGCAGGTAAGTTCTTTTCTGTATCTTGTTGAATCATTGAGAAGCTGAGAAAAAAACATACAGATTTATACTATTTGTAGGGGAGTCGGAAGTTTGCCAGTCTATATTTACGTTGCCTAAGATTGTTCAAGATTTATTGTTTGATATGTCCAGGATAAAACATTTACCATCTTTGTGAGATATATATTACTATTATGCAAATTCTGTTTAGTCTATTGAGGTTCAAAAAGGAGATTAGTACCTTAGCATTGGAAAAATATATTACTGGTATAGGGTGTGATGTTGAATGTAGAAGTGCTATCCCTCGCCCTCTTTTTTTTTTTTTTTTTTTTTTTTTTTTTTTAAGATCCATCTCTTATGGTTATTGAAAGTTTGGAGGTATTATTTCCAAGTCTTTTACACTGGGGTGTAGCCTTGTTTCTGTAAGGGCTAGTATGTCAGGTTTATTTTGATCAATCCAGCCATGCAATGGGGCTTTTTTATTACATATACTTCTAAGGGTCAGTATGCGTATGTTTAAACTTTGGTTAGGATTAAATGGGTGGGCCAGGGTTGGGCTGTATGTTTCCACATTTGAGCAGGTAGGCAATGAGGAAGGAGTACCATGGGAAGTGTTTTTTTATTCCTATGTGATTATACTCATATCAAGTGTGGTCTTGCAGGAGGTGAGGCCGCCAGTTTGTGGCTTGAATAATATGGGAGGGTATAGGGGAAAAGCTGAGAGGAGATCTGTGAGAAGCTGTGTTTATTGGAGTGATGGAGGTTGTTGTGTATTGATGTGTGGGGGTAAGTGAGGATATAGCTGCAGCGAGGTTGAGAATTAAGAGTAAAGAAGCTAGGCAGGTTAGGAGGAGCATGTCAACTGTGATAGTGGTTTTAACAGTAGTAAAAGTGGTATTTGTGTTGGAATGTAATATCCAGTATAAACAGAGGTGTTTTGCCCTGTGGTTTGTGATAAAGAGGGGTGGGGGAAATGTGACTGGTCAGTAGTAAAATTATGGCACAATGTTGGTTTGTGTATAGTAGAAGAGAAGGTAAGTTTGGAGTTAATGTAAGACAGTTTGAGTTGGTGATAATATTGTGATGGTAAAATTGAGTAAGATGCAAAGAATTATAGTGGGGGGATGAGAATTCAAGCTGATGGATGTAAAGGAAAGCAGATAAGTTTGTTTAAATAAACGTAGGTAAGGTGTGACTGAAATGTGGGTATGGGCAAGTAAGGTGTGACTGAAATGTGGGTGTGGGCAAGGTAGAGTTGTATATAATTGGATCAGAGTAATGAGAGGGAGTGGTTTGCTTGGGATACGAGTAGAGGTGCTGGGGGTGGGATGTGGGGGAGGGGAGTGGAGTGAACGAAGCAAATGGAGCAGGAAGAAACCCCGCAGATAAACACAGTGAGGTAGAATGTTCCTGAATATGGGGCTGGGGTGGTGCAGAGGGGCCGCAGTGGTGCAGCAGTTAACGTTGTCTCCTCGCAGCAAGAGATTCTCCCGTTCGATTCTCAGCTGGAGCACCTTCTGTGTGGAGTCTGCATGTCCTCCCCACCATCAAGTGATGTTTATGCAGGTAGGTGTGTGCATGAATGGATGTGCCTTCTTTGAAGGTTGGGCATCGGGCTGGCAACTTGGCACCATAAAAAACCCAATGCCAATCATTAGTGGACCGGAGTTCCGCTGTGGCGACTCCTAACCAGGAAAAGCTAAAAAAGATTAGTTTAGATTGTTCCTGAATACAAAGACAAGGTGACTGAACTGTAAAAACTTGACCCGAGTCAAAGCATCTGATTTTATAGTTATTGGATTTTCAATGTCTTTTCCAGGGATCTATTACACTGATGAGAGTAAAATATGCTGAAGTGTTAACATAGCTTCACCTTCAGCAGTAAAAGGCTTGTAAGGGTGGGGATATCTTTCCAGCAGATTCAACACTACAAACAGAGCACACTAGTGCAGGACTTGCAAATTAAATTTAGTCTGAGTCTATGAATTTGTCTTGCATAGATTTAACTCTGTGTATTTTTCCCTTGTGAACTTCAGCCGTGTAAGCTCTTTAGGTAGTGGGTTGTTTCACAGGGGGGGGTTAATAAGGATATCTTTGGTTCAACTAGATAGGTACATTTCTATTTGTCTATACTCCTCCACATTAAGTAACGTTTGGCAAACAAGAGTAGTGCACTATATTTCACCTTTCTAGCCTTTAAACAGGACAATAAGAAAGCTTACCAGAGATATTTGTACATATGCAAGTTCGGGATTATGAAGAACAAAAATGGTGGCTTCCACAGTATAGAAGGAGAGAGAAAAATAAGCTAACGAGATATGCGTTTGCATGCACATATGGGGTTACTGAAGTGTATGTTTACAGATGTTCGAGACAGGTAGTACGCATGCCTATCTGTTAGTTCCCACTCTTTGCTATACAATATACAGTCTGTAAATCTGCTATTTAAGCACTTAGAAAAAGGCAGCCATCTAGAGTGTGTAGCATATATGAAAAAAATCAGCAGCCTTGGTCAGTGACAAAACTCTCCACAAATAGAAACTCTCCTGTATTAACAGTTGCCTACAATGTCTAGTTAACTGTGCTGTTCGTGCAAACACAAAATTGGGTATTACAATAGAAGCCTTCAGTAGGAGGGACAGAAATATATATATTCATAACATAAACATATGGACTACAGATTAGCAGGGAGAAAACTAAAGACCTTACTTGATGTAATTGCAGTGCAAACAGCAAAAAAAAAATTGATTGTACTAACAGCCAATAGACACCTGCTTATACAGTAGCTCCACTTTAACAGCAGAAAGACATTTAGCTGCTATTACTGAAACCTAGAGTAAAAAGTCATTAGAAACCTGCTGATATACTTACTACACGTTAACAGCAAAAGGCGCAACACTTGGCCAGAGATGAACACAGTGAAGTCTTAGTTGTATTTTTCTAGTAAAAGATTTAACCGAAATGACATAAATCATAACCGTTAAGATAATACAAGAATCAAATGTATCTTCTTGTAGAGTGAAGCAGCTGGCTGGAGAGAACACTTTGGATTAACCTTGAAGTACATGTTGTAGCATCCTGACGTGCTTTTGTTGATGTCAACATAAATCACACAAACATTTCTGTGGATTGACTGTTGGCAGTGGATTCATATATACCATTGCCTTTCTGTGACTGTACATAACTTTGGGTGAGGGCTGTTATAGCAATAACCCACAGCTGGGTCTGGGTAATGCTGGATTTACCCGCGGTTGGTATGGTTTGGTCACATGGTTGGCATGGCTTAGTCACGAGGGCGAATGTGACCAAACCATGCCAGCCGTGGGTAAATCAGCATTACCAACAACCAGCCATGGGTTATTGCTATTATACAATGCTGTTTAGTTTTGTGTTGTGTTATCGTTGTGTTGTTGTTTAGGTTTTTGTTTGGTTTACTTTACTTTTGTATTCTTCCACTTTTTGTAAGATAAACTAGTCCACACTTTCACTTTGTATTTATTTGTCTTTTAATTTAAATACAAGTTATTAATTTTTCAAGAGATGTTAGGAAGTAATTATATAAGTAGATGTAGTTTTGAAGCATTTTTTTTTGTTTTCCTCTCTTCTTTTTATATGTCTGTATTGCTTCTGACTTGCTGGTAGTCTATGCTCAGATGTTGGCTTGAGTTCTTGTTAATGTAATGCTTGTAATGAGAGATTGTGTTTATAGTTTTATATATATATATATATATATATATATATATATATATATATATATATATATATATATATTTTGTTGGGTTTCTGTGTTGTAGAGGTTTATATGTTTAAGCTGTTTTTATGTTTATATGCTTAAGCTATTATGGATTTTATGGGTGAAATTGTAGTTGATTGGCTGAACGATTTACTGTTGGGAGTAATTGTTACTGCTGCTTGTGGATTGAGAAGCTTGATTGTCTTACTTTTGGGCACAGAAAGGTAACTGTAGTTTATCTTGGCACTGGCGCCACATGTATGTAGAATCGGGGAGAGTAGAATTGGGTGCTACTGCTGAAGATAGGTGTTCCGATGCATTGCTGGTAATAACAAAACTGTTAAATGTTTTTTTTTTTTTTTACACTGCGTATATGGCAATATAGAAGTGTGTTGTCAGTTTTAAGGGTTTCGGTATTTTTATTTAATTTGTGCAGTCACAGTTGCATGATACATTAGCGACCGGCCTGGATTTACAATGTGCACGCTGGGTGGATTGGCCAATCAGCGTGCACGTTTCTCCTCTTTGCCGAGATGGCATTGTATAATATATCCTAGTCAGGCCAAGTCTAGTATGGATGGAAGTCGTATTGTTGCAGAAAGAGGCACTAACCGAAGAAATGGGTAAGTAACAGGAGCTGGAGTGAAGTGTATATGGTGATGGTGTAATTGGATAATTTGGAAAATAGAAGCCAGACAAGTAATGTGTAGGTTGTGTAGGTTATTGGAGTAGAGAGTGAAAATCCAAGAAATGATCTTTCAAGGAAAATATTTTCAGAGGGGCTGAAAATAAAAAAAAAAAAAAAAAAAGCACTGGACTTTCTACAGAGTAGAGCAGATTTACATGGTTGAATGGGGGAAAAATGGAGACATTCAATCCCAGATATCTTCTTATGGCTGTCAGCTCCTTTCCTACAAGAGTATGGTTTATTTGATATAGCAGGGATCACTGGGGTTTTCTCTGGCAATCTTCAAAGTAAATCTGTGGAAGACTTTTCTGTAGAGTTTTTAAAATTTCAAGCAGATTTTCAGAAGAGAAAGCTTAACTGATGAAGGTTTTTCTGCAATAGCGGTTTACCTAGCTACACCAATAACCGCTAGGGACAAGGTAAGGATACCTTGCACGTATTGCAGGTGCATGCCAGAATTAAAGTAAAAAGGAAGGAAAAGGCATTGTACTGGGTGGAGCACATTTATAGCAGCACAGAGTAGGAGCAAACAGATGTTTTATAGTCTGTGAAGAAAAAGATCAGACAGAGTACAGAAGTTTGGAAAATACAATAGAAAGCTGCAGAGATTTCCAGGTGAATCTGATGCCAAAGATGTACAGGTCAGACAACACAGAGAAGCTAAGTTTTGGGGAAACAAAAGGTAATAAGTGATTATAGTTACAACTTCAGTATCTTTGGTTGTGGTGGGCCCCCTGTCACAGCAATAAAACCATTGAGCAGTGCCAGTGCAGAGAAAGTAATGCGATGTGCTAAATGACATAAACACAAATGGATGAAAGGAAATTGAATTCAGATATAGAAACTGAAGGTTACTGGTGCATCAAAAGTAGACTCCAAAAGCTTGGTCTCGGTGCTGCAGCTGCACACTCTAGCTGAGACGACTCACTTTCTAGCCAAGGCGAATTCATCGGAAGTGAAGGAGATTGACTTTGAAAAGCAAATAAGTAAACTGACTGATTTTGCTAATTGTAAATGCACTCCAGTGGATTGTAGTTGAACTAGTTGAACTAAATGGCAGATGGCAACAAGAGCATCTTGGACAGCATGATGTGGGGTGTGGAATTCATAGACTTCTACTTGTTAAACCTCAGGGCAAGACGAGACTTGTGGGGCAAGGTTTCTACATACTCCAGTGTATAGTTGATTATTACTCTTTCTTGCTGTAGTAAAAATATTTTCAACACTCTGGATAAAAGTCAAGGTCATACCAGGAGAATTTTGGAGGATGACCTTCCTTTGGATTAAAGGCAAGTGAGGCTTTGGTTTCTTAATTACAGAGGTGTCTCTCTAGTAAAAATGGAGTAAGAATAACTTTTGTCCCAAAACTGGCTCAAGGAACTAGAGGTATGGTCTTTAATTGTATGCTAACATTCACACTGCATATGTCACAGAAAATGAGCTTCTTTCATTTAATAATGCAGTGTTTTTGTTCTGAGAGAATTTTTAAGGAAAATTGTCCATTTTAACAATGACATGTTAGTATATAGATGGTGTATTTATTTTCTGAAGTTCTGTTTCGGTAAGTATTTATAGTTTTGCCTGGTACATATATAAAATACAACAACCTGCCAGTTTATTGGTAAACTGTGTATGTGCTCAGTGGATTAAATAATGGTACTCTTTGTATATGGGATGGCAAAGGCCGCAATATAATGCTGAATAGGTTCCTTTGTGTTGGGGCACAGAGATGGGAGCTGTTTTGATACCATAGTCATATGATAAAGCATGTTTTGTTTGTGTCGGATGAGAAAGTTGTAGTATTTGTCATGGGTCACTTGAAGTACGTAGATCTTTTCCCAGCAGTGACAGTGTGAGCTGTTGAAGTTTGTATGACTGAAAAATGCAAAACTGCTATTCTGTGTATGCTTTATAGCATGTGTGTTTGTGGTGCATCTGTTTTTGAGAGAAACTATTTTTAGTTGGATATAAATCTTATAGCTGCTACAACCTGTTATGATCTGCATAAGCTATCTGTTCTGGATGTGTGCAAGTTAACTGTGTCCTATATCAAATGTTTCTTATAGTAAAAGAATTCAAGATCTTCTGTGATGCCTTTTCAACTGAACAGTGGCAGTAGACCGTATGTGCAGTGGCTTAACATCTGAATTGTTTCCTCGGAGGGGACACATCTCTGGGTATACTGACTAGTTGGTTGGAGGAGAAGATGTAGTGAATCTGCTTTTTTCCTTTGCACCCACTGTTAACCAAGTGACGTGAATCCGACCCATCCTGAGGAATACAAAATAACCAAAGGAGTTGTAATTAAGCCCTAGGGGGCCAGTTCCTCAACTGAGTAAAGGGTAACCAGATGTAAGCCAGTCAGTGGAGGTAAAAGAAACGGTGCAATAGAAGGACAGTATGCACCACTTTGTATCATGAAATGCAGCTGGGTTTTCTCATCCGAAAAATGGGAACAGGTTTTCCAGGAATGTAAAATATTTGAATGGCTAAGTAGCTAAGGTTAGGAAGGTACATATGCTACTGGAATTACCATGTATAGTGACTGATCACAGAGCTGGTGAAGGAAAGGAAAGAGGTGACAATTTAAAAGGTGACAATTTAAAAGTAAAATCTGAATCATGTAGAATAAACATAATAGGGAGGTGAACTACATGCAGAGGTACAGTTCAGAGTAGTAAAGTTGTGAACTACATGCAGAGGTACAGTTCAGAGTAGTAAAGTTGTGAACTACATGCAGAGGTACAGTTCAGAGTAGTAAAGTTGTGATTGGTAACATGTACTCTAATAATGATAATCCAACATTCTTTTGCTGTCTTTTGCTGACTTTTGGAAAGAGTCGGCAGAGAAGATATATATACAGGTAACTGGCAGGCTTTGCCATTACACTGAAATCAGAACTAGAGATGTTACACTGCAAAAACCATACATTGTTAGACCTCAGAATTAACTGAAGAGAGTAATAAATGAGTTATGTAATACATGACTGGAGGAACAAGCACAGAAAAGATGGCTTTTAATTTTTAATGGTGGAGTGTGCCCAGGGCAGCAAGTTGGAGGAAATATCTGATTAGAGCGAGACAAATGGACATATTGGATCAAACCATTCCAGAGTAATTTTTTAAATGGCAGTGGATCAAAGATGGGATAGAGCAGGATCCTGGAGATGGGCTTAACATAAAAAGAGAATGGCAGGAAAATAAGGAAAGAGATGTTAGTATCTGATGATGCCAGTGAAAGGACGAGTTGCATGTTCCAGGGTGGGAGAGGTGCGAAAACCACACTAATGGCTCAATTTTATGGAAGAGAAAGGTACCAGCAGGCAAATATTCATCACAGAGAAGGAAACCGGGGACAGAGTAAAATAATTGCAGGAATTGACACCAAGAGAGTACAACAATGCACTTATCCATCCTAAAGGGAGAATAGGCATGAAGAACAATGCATAAATAGAAATGACTTATACTGGCTGAAAGTGGGAGAAGACAGCAAAATGTATCACATGGACATATAAAGAAAGTTTAGGGTCCAGTTTATGGACAGTGTAATGAATAAGATGGGGCAAGCGTTTTATCCCAATAAAATAAGGGAAGCATTTTAGATCATATTTTGAAGACCTACATCAATAATAAGAAAATGGTTAGTAGTGATTTATTATGCAATGGATGGAAATTTTAATGTAGATGTAGCAGATCAATGGAAGTTATAGGCCCAGAATGTTGCGCGATATCAAGATGTCTGTCCAGAGTACAACAGGAAAAATCACTGGGCCCAGATGGCTTTCTCCTGAACTTTACAAATGGGCAAAAATAAGTGGCAATTTTACTAGACCATTATCTGTAAATTTGTAGGATGCAAAGAATTTCAAGAGCATGAAGCATGCTAGGATTACATTACTATAAAAACTGAAAGGCAAGGAGAGAAAATGGAGCTGAATAACCAGGCAGATTTTACTGCCAAATTAAATGTAAAAATCCTAGCAAAGAGGGTGGATGAGATCAGAATAAAATGATTTCATAAAAGCTATGTAGAGTATTTTGATAATTGGTGGAAATTGGCCCACTTTCTCTAAAGTCATCAAAAAGGGTACCAGAATTCATGGGTTCCATCTTGCATTAAAAAGCAGCCTTCAGTACTGTGAATTGGGATTTTTTGTTTAAAGTATTACAATGAAGAAAATTTGCAGATGTATGCGAGTATGGATCAAGACGTTATGACATCCCATCTTTGTATTAATAAATGTTAATCTCCACACATGGAAAGATCTTTTGGGGGAATAAACAAGGGGGCTCTGTCAACAGAACTTTATCCTGCTAGTTCTAGCAGAACTCTCTCAATGAATACATTGGGTTTTAGAAAAGGGGCAAACAAGTAAAGGGTGTCGCAACTCATGTTTCAGCTCTATGCCAATGATTAACAGATGAAAATGCAGATAAGACATTGCCCTTGGTACTAGACAGAAGTATGGCTACTGAGGCTAAATTGTAACAAAACTTGTACTGACCAGAGTAGAAGGGAAAGGTGGGTCAATGAAAGAAAAAGGTGGTAGGATTTCCCTGAAGTTCGATTATACTTAAGACCCCTAACAAAGTTGGAAAATATGTATCAAAAGAGAAGTAAACTTTACCAAGACTGTGACAGAGCATTTACTCCTGTAGGCAAAATAAATACAATTACGGTGGCTTTTTCCTCATGGTAATAATCCTTCCTCATATTGTACGCAGGATGTATTCCTGTTATGTTCAACTGTGTTGACAACATAACAGACTTTATCTGAGCTCAAAGATGAGGTCACCAACACAGGATTCCAAGATGGGAGCGTTGTCTTTGAACCAAACAGGTTTCAGCATTCAGTTTGGTACACTAGGTCTGATTTACATGAATGGGGTAGAGATACTGAACTGGGGGGTGGGGTATGGCCATCTATAAAGAAATGTTATGGTGAACAATTCGGAGATGGGGCTTGAACAGATTTGTCACATGACTTGGAAAATGCCTATAAGAAGTCAGGACTGGTTAGAAGTCAGACACAGGCATCTGTGATTGGAAACAGATAAGTAAATTGGGCACCTGTAATATGTATGACTGGGCAAGGGGGAAGGCCTTTACCAAGCTTCACAAAACAAAGGCACCTTCACTTTGAAAATCAACTTGGTAACCTTTCAATAGCTTCATGAAGACATTATTGGAATGTTCCAACTGTAGGCATATGAAGAGCAGTAGGAAGCTCTGTGGAACAAATGGAGTAATAAAATAGGAAGAAGTAGTTTAGTTTACAAGCACATCAAGCAAGAGCCATGTTTGAGGGTGGAACGTTAAGGAAGCCAACAATGAGATGATGACAATGTTGAATCACATACAGGGAAAATCTCCATCCACTTGGGAAATGGCCAGATGTCTGGGATGAGCAGATGTAGTTCTTGTGCTTGTGAAACAATACACCTAATTACCTTTCATCCTCTATCTTCATAGACTTATCAAAAGCTTTTGGCATGGTAAACCACAAACTACTTTTGCACATACTAAAATCTCTCTCACTTGATCCTCTTTCATTAACATGGTTTACATCCTACCTAGAAGACCGCCAACAAGCAGTTCTTTGGAAAAATGCATTATCCAACCTCCTCCCTACCTCTCGGAGTACCTCAAGGCTCTATCTTAGGCCCTCTTCTATTTTCCATCTTTATTAACGACCTCCAAGTAGCTATCCCACATACAACCTGCATACAATATGCAGACGACTCTACTATTATCTGCACTAAGTCACAAACTGAACTACAGTCAATCACTGAAAAAGCTTTTACCACTGTTGAACATTGGTTCTCTAATCGCTGCCTACTCCTTAATCCTAAGAGAAACAAATTACTACTATTCTCACCTTCCCGCAGATCTACCCCACTAAACTTCATTATTTCTGCCATGGATAGCACTCTCATCTCTCCTGACTCGACAACCAAACTATTAGGTATTACTATTGACAATAATCTCACCTTTGACACTCACATCAATAACACAATAAAATTTAGTTAATAAAAAAATTGGATCCCTTTATAGAATAAAACCCTTCCTTTCACCTGAAGCAAGGACCACCTTAGCCAGATCACACCTGATTTCTACCCTTCTATACGCTTCCCCCATATACACTAATCGCTCCAAAAACAACCTCAATAAATTAACAACATCTTTCCATAATATTGCTCTATTTGCCACAGGATCCCCTTACAAAACCCACCACTGTCTGAACCTAAGAAATCTAGGATGGCTTGAATTTCAGAACATACTTACACTGCAACAACTCATAATAGCTCATAAGATCCTATACCAACCAACCAAAACACCTATACTCTCTAGCCTCATCTCACCATACAATAACCGGAAACATTTACGCTCTTCCAACAAACTATGGATAAATATAACCAAACCCAATAATTCTGCAGGTGACTGTCTCTTCCAACTCAATTGGCAAAATATGGAATAAACTTTCCTCAGAAATCCTTTCTTTGTCCTCTCTTCCGCTTTTTAAAACACAGCTAAAAATTTATCTCAACAAACACTGGCTATGCTCTTGCACTAACCCTGATTAACTTTTTTTTTTCCACCTCACTTACCTTTTCTTCCGCCAAACTTCCTATAATCGATGCCTCTCATTAACATGGATGTATTTCACTGTGTGTTGCAAAAAAAATGTGTATTTTTCCACTTTATATGATTAGTGTATTTTCTATGTATTTGAATATTTTCATGTACTACCTCTATTCAATTGCCCTGTTTTTAGCATTGATGCTGTACCTATCCTTGTCTTTGTCTTGTTCTATTGTACTTAACTTAGTGGAGCTTTTCTCCCCGGGCCTCTACTGAAAATGGACCTATATCCAGCTAGACTAGCCCGGTCAACAAATGTAAAATAAAAAATAAAAATAATGCAGGCTAGAGGAATTATAAAAATGAAGTTATGGAGTTGTGAAATTAGGGATGTTGTGTGTGTGGGGAATGTAGGATACAGGAAAGATGGGACATATCTGGTAAAACTAGCTTGGTTATGGGAAGAATTGGAGAATAGAGAAGTGCAGCAGGATGGAATCAATGAGCTAATTGTTGGCATTTCATACGGTTATAGATGCTTAGTAGCTTGATCTGAAAATCCTGGCCTTGCATTCTCATGTTGGTTTTTAGTCTCTGTATTTTGTGTATGAATAACTCTGAGGTGGCAGAACAAGAATATGTTGTGGCATTTACCTGTTTCCCCTGTCCATGAGAGTCAAGGTTGCTGATCTGGATTTCAATTTGCAGCTATTCAACCAAGCTGTTGAGTGTAACAATTTGTTTTATGTGGAGTGGAAGACTGTTCCAAAGAAGTGGAATTCTCCGTTGCATACTTAGCCCTGCAATATGTTCCATTTTGATTGCAGGTGAGATTGAGATCCCTTGAACAGGTGTTTTATGCCATTTCTGAACTTTTAAATGCACAATGGGTCTGACAGAATATTGTCTGAGGCTCTAGTCAAGATAGAGGTTACCTGTCTGTATGTTACTGAGAAGAGGGACAAAGCTTTGACAGTTTGCATAGTTTTTATGATTTTTAGGCCCTAATTTTTCTTGGTGAGGAAGCATTGTGATCATTCATTTGCAACAGGCATTTAGACAAGTACGTACCAAATGGGGCATTATGCTTAATGATTCCTCTGAGTGCCAAGAACAGTGAAATGATTACATCCCCTTCATAGACACCATACCTTTTAGCTATGGGATGAAAAGATTTACAGTAGTGCACAATTTGTGATACAGTATCAGTTTTCACTGGTGTGTTGTTAATGCTGAAACTTGTACATTTCCTGCCATTTAGTTTTAGTCCATGGTTTTAATACAGACTTTACTTGGGATGCTCCCCTTTGGAGGATCATGGTATCCTCTGAGGAGATATGATGGCACCAAGTTAAGGGTTTGCGGCTGAGCAAGTTTAATCTTTGAGAAGTAAATGCCAAAGAGAGTAGCCAAAGGATTGAACCCTGGGGTAAACTGCTAGTGACAAGAGTTATGTTTGTGAGCCAGTTTTCAATACCAATTAGAGGTACTTTAAATTTAGGTTATTGATGTTTAATACCAGTGTGTGGGATGGTGCTAATTGCCTTTGTAAGGTCTAGATATAAGGTGTGTACTGACTAGTCCTAATTCATTGCTAAAGTAACATTTTCAAACAAGTCAAACAACTGAACTAACTTTAGTCCAGAGCCTGTAGGTTATCCATATACTTATTAATTCCGTAATAAATCTTTTATAATTGAGACTACCCAGGCTTATGTTTCTCTAATTACTCGAGTCAGTTGGAGATCTACCTTTGGTCAAGGGTATGATTTGCTCTCCTCATTCATTCATCCAGCATGAAGCCTCTTTTACAGCGTCTACAGGTGCCTGACAGATGTTTCAGGCTGACCATTAGGCAGATTAAGGGAAGGGTTGTACATGCATGTATGTGTTCTGGGAATATTGGAGGGGAGAAGAGGGTGAAGTTTGCAATAAACTTTGCTACTATGTCTGGTATGTCCTCTGGGTTAAGTATGTGATATTGTTTACTATAGTCTCTACTGCTGGGCATTGTTTTTGAGGCTTCAAGCATAGTTAAGGAAGGTTTTGTTTTGACCATCACATAGGTGGCTGCTTTTTACCTCCCATCTAGCTTTAGTTGAGTTGATCAAGGTCTGAAGCTCCTGTTTTAGTTTAATTCTTAAGTTACCACAAATGCTTTAAATATATTAATTTTTCTATGCATTTTTTTCATTGGTTATAAAACCTGTTTATATTATGGTTCCAAAATAAGAGTGTATTTTTCAGTTTGGCATTTTGTTTATTTCTGTTGTGTATATACACATGAAAAGAATTTGGCAGTAAAGGTTTCCACATAAACAGAGAGGTCATCAAGATGGAAAGGGCTTGTCATCACTCTCTGAGAATGCAGATATATTGGAAGTTTCTTTGGTCTTCTGGTGTATGCAACGTTGTGGTGGTGGTTGTGGTGGTGATTGTGGTGGTTGTGATTTGACCAGGTAGTTACATTTAGTGGGGAGCAAAGCTGCCCCATATCTCGGATTAACTGGTCCAGAGAGTTTATATTTCCTTAGAAATGTCCAGGTGTTAATGTACTCCTCCTGTCCCTCCTTCTGTAACCCCCCTCGTCACTTCTGTACTGCCAGTAAGCACCTCCTTCAGTTTTATACAAACCCAACAAAAACATTGGTAAGACTCTTTACAAATGCTCTGTAGCCCATGTTTGAACTCACGCTCTCTCAACATAAGAAGCATTCAGCATAAGTACCTGTTTAAGAAAGAACTTTTCTCCTGAAGACTTGGTCATGCCCTTGTCAAACTGCCACTTCACCTAGTCTCTTCTCACCTTATCTGCTTTTCCCCATCAACTTTTTCTCCTCGTACTTGCTCTAGCAAACCGTATTCATACTGTACCCCTTGGTGTAATATTCTGTAAACCTTTTAAATGTTACTTAGCCTATGCTGTATATTCTCAAATATTGGAAATTGTACTCTGCTGTTATTTTACCTATACATTGTACTGCTGTGCACAACGTTTTGACTTGTACTATATTTCTGTGTCCCTACTTTAATATTTTGTAAATATCGTAATTACTTTTCTCCTAGAGTCTCCACTGAAAATGGGCCCCTGGCTCACTTGGACTAACCCGGTTAACATATCAAATAAATATAAATAAATAAATGTACATGTATGTCTAGCAGTTTATGGAGGGTAGCTGGTCTTTTAGGGGAATGGCGTTTGGCTTAATACATATGAACCTCATATTTAGATAGGAGATATAGGCAGAGGGGTATACAGAGTGGGACCGGTAGTTAAATATATGATAATGGCTTCTGTTAACTCGAGCCTGGAATGCCTTTTTTGTGTACTTTCAGTTCACATTCATTCCTCCTTTATAGCATATAGAACATTGAGTCTGGCTTCAGTGACTTGCAGGTAATAATAGGTGGTATTAGAAAAGGGCAAGGTGTTAAAAACAAAATGTCACTAAGATTGTTAGTATAGGAAGTCTTGCAGTGGTGACACTCATCTTTGCAACTTGTGTGTTCATATTTATGCTTATATTTCCATAGCTGAGAGACCTAAATTTTATAAAGGTGTATAGTGTGACAGAACAATTCACTGGAAATGCTGCTAGATAATAATTATGAAAATAAGAAATATTCCATAAGTACTTGATTCAAAAACCAAGTGACTTGCAAACTGTTGCATGGCATTTAGATGAAATCTTGATTGTTGAGTATCTGATATTTGTTCTGTAAGCTTC
Organism: Protopterus annectens; assembly: GCF_019279795.1. Lineage (NCBI taxonomy): Eukaryota > Metazoa > Chordata > Ceratodontiformes > Protopteridae > Protopterus > Protopterus annectens. The sequence continues at coordinate 943,230,640 of NC_056741.1, forward strand.
ACATCAGAGATATCCAGTATTAGTAATGATACAATTAAACATTTTCATATTTCTGTATCTCAAACCTGCACTTGTAGAGGAATTTCTTGTCATGTGAAGGTTTGTCTGGTTAACAATGTTCTAACAAAATATGTCTTAAGTACATCCACTGGAGTGATCCCAGGGGTGAATTTTCTGTTTCCCATCCACTCATCAAGATTCCTCTTGAAGAGGGCCAGTGAGGTGCTCTGCTTGACATGTGTGGGAAGTCTATTCCATAGCATGGGCAGTCTCTGGGTTATGAACCTGTCCCTCCAGCATATTCTGATTGTGGTAATGAGGTTGAGGACTCTGTAGCATATGGTGTGGAGGGATTGGGAGTTCTTTAGATGTAGCATTTCTAACAGAGCTGGGTCAGACGTGGCTTGCAATAGTCTGTGAACTTTGTCAGACAGAGTCCCTTTGTGTTGTTCTGGACTTCAGAGAAGTAGATACCAAACAGGAGGGGACTCAGGACTGAACCCTGTGGGACTCAACTTTTGACTGGTCGCCAGTCTGACTTTGAGTCAGCTACTTTCACACTGTGGTTTCTATCTGTCACACTGTGGTTTCTATCTGTGAGCCAGTTTGCAACCCACCAAGTGATATAGGGGTTGATGCCTAGCTTAGCGAGTTTTTCTACAATTCCTGAGTGGGGAATGGAATCAAAGGCCTTTACCAGATCAGGGTAGGGTATATGAACCACCTTGCGTTCATCCACAGCACTGGTGACTGACTCAAAGAAGTCGATCAAGTTGAGCAGGCATGATCTACCCTGTACAAAACAAACTGTGGGATCCAGAGTTTGGAGATTCCCTATATCCTTGTTTATTAGGTCTATGATGATGTGTTCCATAGCTTTGCATATCAGACTTGTCAGGCTAATGGGGTGATAGTTCCCAGGGTCTGTAGTGGCTCCTACTTTGTGGAGAGGGATTACTGTAGCAGTGTTCCATTCAGTAGGGACAAGCCTGAGGTGAGGCTGTGATTGAACAGGGCACACAGGTGAAGTGCCAGTTCACTCTCTAGTTCATGTAGAACACAACCAGGGATATTGTCAGGTCCCATAGAAACTGTATTCTTGGCCTTGGACACGGCTGTTTTAACCTGTGCAGCAGTAATACTGGGTGCCTGGCAATCTACCGGTATTGTAATTGGTCCTTTGTGGGGGGGGAGGGGTAAAGTTGGTACTGAATCTGTCAGCCAGTATACTGGCAATAATCTGTTGGCTCTGTATAGGAGGTGCCATTGTGCAGTAGCTCGGAGCAAATCTGGGTATTGCCACGGAGATTCTTTACACAACTGTAGAAGGCCTTGTGGTTGCCTTTACTATCTGCTGCAATTCTGTTCTCTTGGCTAGCTTTAGAGGATTAGGGATCTCAACTTTTTGTTTAGGCTGATAAACGAGTTTTTCCAGTCTTGGGACTTCACCTTATTACGCATCAGTTTCCTCCTCCTGTTGTAGTTTGTTTACAGCAGGGGATCATCAGATTAACTTCCTTTTTAGGGAGGAGAACGTCTTGGTTCTGTTGGGTATGGTGAGATCCATGCATTTGTGTACGTGTTCGTACAGTGCATTGGTGTATGATTTGGCTGTCATGCACCTATTCTCCATTTGCATGGGTGCCGTGAAGGTGTTTTTAGGAGCCCAAAGGTACCTTGGATAAGTTTTTCATGGTGGTTACCTTTTGTGGGGTTGGAGGATATGGATTTCCAAGGTGATTAGTTTGTGGTCTGATCTAACCAGGGAGGAATTGACTGTTGGTGCAGACAATAGTCACCTATTTAAGTAATGACCAGGCCAAGGATGTTACTACCTCTTAGTGGGGGTAAGAAAGAGCTGGTCCAAGGCATTGGAATTAATGAATTTTAGGAAACATTGGGCAAGTGTATTGGTACAGGAGTAGTTTTCCCAATTAATGGAGCGGTAGTTGAAGTCACCCAGTATGAGAGTGTTGGGTTGAACCCTAATGTTCTCCAGGGTGCTTATAAATGTAGAGTATGAGTCTTGGGACTTGGTTGGGGACCTATAGCAGGATATGACCTGAATCACTGTCTTGCCCAATGTTAGCTGCACCTGAAGTATCACAGTTATGTTGGGCTACCAGTGTGGAGGTGTGCTCATCCTTTATGAATATGGAAACACCACCAACTTTGGAGCTTTGGTCCAAGTTCTGGGGCTGAAAGGTGTGGAATGAGTTGTATCATGGTAGTACAAGAGTGCTTTCTGCTGCCTTGAACCAGGTTTCTGTTACAGCACAAATGTCACTTCTCCATTTCAAGGAGTGCTTCGAGCGAATGCATTTTGAGATTTAGACTTCTTGCGTTGAGTTACAGTGGTAATTTGGTCTTTGGAACACTGCCTAAAAAAGTCGCTATAGGGGTGGCAAGAACCTTTGCCAGTATCTGGAAGTCCAGGGGTGACAGATGCAGGCCATCTATGGCAAAGCATCGAGGTCTGTCAATCATGTTATCCAGGCAGACAGATACTGGAGCCCCTTCGAATAACTCCAGAAATCCACAAAAACATACGAAAAACTGGATTAGCAGGCTGAAAGAACTAAACTGCTCGCAGAAATGTTGTATAAAAATCTTTACTAGTGCTTCCTGGCATCTCGGCTCAACAGCCTTTCAAAGGAATGATTTTTGCACCAAATAATAACTTTAAATACAAGTTAAGAGGCTAACTGTCACTCAGGTGCATAGTGTTATTAATTAGACACTACATATTAACCCTTTTTAAAGAAATATACATATAATACTAAATGTGCAAAATGCAAAAAGTACAGTTAATGATTGTAATTTATAAATATAACACCCAGAGATGTATGTCTGTGCAAACCTATATGAATTATAAACATCCCAATCATTCACATGTCTACAATGAACTTTGTGACCTCATTGACAATGAATAAAAAAAATTTTTAATAAAAATATAAACAGTGATTGTGTATTGGTAAAGCTGATAAATGTTAACACATACCCCCAAAATACTGGAATGTCAAAAGCACACGATTCATTTTCAGCTAACATATGCATCACCCTGAAATACATATTCATGACTTAATTTAGTGATAAAGAATGTTATTAGTGAAAATTGATGTTGGAACTCTATTCAAACCCTTGGTAAATAATGTACCAAAATTAATAATCACCTTTGTCTCTAAGTTTAATAACCCAGTTAGAAAATCCTCCACTTGTTTGAGTGCATTTTGCACATTGAGTGTTGTATAGAAAGGGTTAATATGTAGTGTCTAATTAATGACACAATGCAACTT
>NC_056741.1:943241435-943268935 GCF_019279795.1 Protopterus annectens
CACTGGTTGTCGTTTTTGTTCTAGGTTTAATAAGCGTACTATAAAAAGACACTTTGATTTCACATGACACTACTTCGGTAGAAAACTTAACTACACAATGCCGTCGGAGCAACCGACTACCGACGTGCACAAAAAATGCAAGGATAAGGACAGGCAGCCTAGACCCAAGCCAGACTCCGAGGCCTTGGCTGGACAGGTCTCCGGTTCACCGGTCTTCAGTGAGGCTCTGACGCAGCCCCTGACTACCACAGATTTGGAACTCGAGACCGCTTCAGAGCCTTTGGCGGAGAGTGCTAGGCCGATGCAGCCATTTGGTTTGGCCCCTACCGATGACTCTGCAGAAAGAGATGTCGGTGCTGCAGAAACACCTTCGGTTTTTGAAGGCGTCTTCAGACAGACTATGCTCACCATAAAAACATATCCTAAGCTTAAGACTCCTATTAAACCAAAAAAGACTGCACTTCAGTCTCCAGTTCAAGGCCCCATGGCCCCATGCCTAAGAAACAGATGCTTAAAATGGCTGAAGATTTGATCTCTTTAATCAGGGGTTCCCAACCCCCACCCGACAAAAGGCCTAGACAAGAGGAAGATTATGCCTCCTCTGATCAAGTGTCTATTTTCTCGGGCTCCTCTGAGGACCAGGATTACTCCTTTTCCCCTTATGAAGATTCTGATGCTGAGGATTCTATTCCCTCAGCTTCTCCTCCTGAAGAATACTCCTTTGGGGAAACTTTACACACTGAGGGAACATTTTCACTGGGAAGGTCAGGACTACTCTGACTCAAAGAAAAGGCTCAGAGAGTTTATTTTACTCACCCAGCACAGACCACTTGCCATCCCCCCAGTTTTAGACATTGTGGATGATGTTTACTTGAATCTAGTTTGAACCCAGATTCCCTGCCTCCTGCTCCAGCCAAACCAGACAGATACTATAGAGTGCCTGACTCCCACAAATTCCTTTATAAAAGCCCTCAGGGTCCCAAAGGGGCTAAGGCTTCTATGGCAAAAAATCCTGAACCCTCTGAAAGGGACTCCAGAGCACTAGACAGGTGGGGGAAAGGTTTACACCTCAGCCACTCTAGCTATGAGAGCACTAAATTGCCAATTTCACATGCTAAAATATCGGCAATTTCTCAGTTAAGACAAAAAATGAGCACACTCCCTCAACAGTCTGAATTGAAAGAAATGCAGGATCTGTTGCATGCATCTGAACAATGGGCAAACATACTTTACAATGTGGGTTTGATTCTTTAGAGGCTTCCTGCAGAGCAGCTGTCACTGGGTCTGTTATACGTAGGCATGCTTGGCTAAAGGAACAAACTCTGCCTGATCATGTTAAAGCAAAGCTTTTAGATGCTCCCTTACAGCAGGATGTTCTTTTTGGAGTTAAAGCAGAAGTCGTCTTAAAGAAAATGGAGGATAAGGCGAAATCTATGCAGACAGTCAAAGATTTTGTACAGGTACAGCCACCTCGCTTCAGCAGAAATTGGCCAACAAAAAATTGGTCCTTTCCAGCTACTGACAGACCACAGAGGGGTAAATACAGACGTCCAAGAGGCAGAGGACAACCACAAGCCTAATACAATGGGGCACTGCAACACAGAAGGGAGGAGAAGACAGGCCCCAAACTACTAGAAGGCAAACTCAATGACTTGCACCTCATCTGGCCAAGCAACACTCTCTTGGCAGCTCCCTTGGGAGGAAAACTCAAACTTTTTTTCAGAAAACTGGCACATTGTCACAAAGGACAAATGGGTCCTAGACATAATTTCACGAGGATACAGATTCCATTTCCACACCTTGCCAATGAAAAGTGGAATGCCAAACCTGCCACAAAATCAATGGGCAGAGGCACAAAAACAAATTACAGCTGTCATGGACATGAGAGCCATTCAACTGGTACATACATGGGAGCAAGGCCAATGATTTTACTCAAGACTCTTTCTAGTCCCCAGAAAAGACAATGCCTGGAGACCAATTCTGGACCTTTCAATTCTAAACACTTCTTACAAGTACCCAAATTCAAGATGCTAACACTACAGCAGCTTCTTCCCATGTTGGGCAAGAAAGCATGGCTAGTAACGTTGGACCTCAAGGAGGCATACCTGCATGTCCCTATCAGACAAAGTTGCAGAAGATACCTCCGTTTCATTGCAGGTTCAACCCATTACCAATACTCTGCACTGCCCTTTGGCTTATCCACTGCACCCAGGGTCTTCACAAAATGCCTGGCACCAGTAATTGCATACTGCAGACAAAGAGGAATTCAAATATACCCATACTTGGACGACTGCCTCATCCAAGCAGAAAGCAAAGACATCCTCTTACAACATCTGGCTTTTGTAAAACATCTTCTAAGTTGCCTGGGGTACACAGTAAATGAAAAGAAATCAAAACTAGTACCCTCACAACATATGACATTCCTGGGTGCCAGCTTGAATACAATGGCCCAGAAGGCTTATCTGATGCCAGACAAACAACTACAACTGACTCAATATTTCAAAACAATGGCAACAAAGACCCAACTCCTGCAAGAAAAATTCTGCAGGCCTTGGGCTTCATGGGGTCTTGCATACTTCTAATACCATTTGCAAAGCTGCATATGAGGAAATTACAGTGGTACCTAAAAAGCGTATGGTCTCGGCACAGCCACAGCTTGGACACTATCTCTCATTCCCTGCCTACAACAGGAGTTTCTGTGGTGGTCACAGGCATGTCACCTCAACAAGGGTCAGCCTTTCACCTTGCCCCCAACCAGGCAAACTATGACAACAGATGCATCGGACTATGCCTGTGGGGCACACATGGCAGGACAGTGCATTCAAGGCATATGGACTGCAGATCAAAGGAATCTGCACATCAATCAAAAGAGATGCTAGCTGTACAGAATGTTCTGACAGCCTTCAAGAACCTATTACATCCAGGACAACTCACAATAAGGATGGACAACACCACAGTAATGTGGTAAACAAACAAGGGGGTACACACTTCTACCCTCTATGCAGGCAAGCAATGACCTTGTGGAACACAGCACTGGCTTACCAAGTTCCGTTGCAAGCTCAATTCCTGCCAGGAAAAAAACACATTGGCAGACTACCTCAGCAAAAACATCATGGATCCCCACGAGTGGAAACTGAATCCTCAAGTATTTGCAATGATAATTCAAAAATGGGGCCTTCCAGACATTGTTTTGGGGGCTGGCAAACAGGTCTATCAGCTAACAAAATTTTGTACAAGGACACTACACCATCAAGCTTGGAAAGTGGACGCACTCTCATTCAGTTGGAAAAACCTGACAGTATATGCCTTCCCTCCATTGCCTCTCCTCACAAAGGTGCTTCTGAAAGTCAGGAAGGAGAGACCACGACTGATGCTCATAGCCCCAGACTTGGCCATGCCAGCACTGGTACCCACTATTAAGGAATATGGCCCAGGGCCCACCTTGGATTTTACCACAAATTGCCCATTTGCTCACACAGCAAGACAATCAGATTCTACACAGCCAGCTCAAAACCTTAAATCTGGCTGCATGGCAAATCACTTAAGCATCCAGCCAGCTCCTCTTTCCCAAGCAGTTATGGATGTTATTCTGGAAGCTAGGAGGCCCAGCACCAGAAAGGCCTACTCGGACAAATGGAAAAGGTTTTGCGCCTGGAACCAAGCTAAAGGCCAAAATACACTTCAGCCTCACATGCCTCAGATCCTACAGTATTTAACTGAGATGCTGCACAAAGGGCTTTCTTTTTCTTCCATTAAAATCCATGCATCAGCTATTTCAGCCCACTACAACACGGATCCACCCTTATTTTCACATCCACTTCTAAGGCAGTTCCTCAGAGGGGCAAAAAACATTAGGCCCCCCAGGAGCACCTACACCAACATGGGACCTCAATTTTTTTCTGAAAAAACTTGCGCTACCTCCCTTTGAACCAGCTTTCTCTGCAGAGCTACAGTTTATATCATGGAAGACTGCCCTGCTGCTAGCAATAACTTCAGCCAGAAGAGTCTCAGAGCTGCGGGCACTAATGGCAGTGGAACCTTTCCTTATTTTCCATCAAGACAGAGTTCTCTATGAACCAATCCTTCATTCATGCCTAAGGTGGTTTCCAGTGTGGCTTTAAATCAAACCATCCACTTACCCACACCTTCTTCCCAAATCCGCAGAACAAACGGAAAGACTCCTGCATTCCTTGGACATTCACAGGCAACTTCGTTACTACTTGGATAAAACTAAGGTTTTCAGAAAATCTGACCAGCTCTTTGTATCCTATGCTACAGCTTCACAAAGGAAGGCTATATCAAAACAAACCATTTCCAAATGGATAGGGCATTGCATTCGTTTTTGCTATACCCATCATGGAAAACCAGTTCCTGCTACCATTAGGCCCTACTCTACCAGGGCAACAGCTACATCTACAGCCTTCCTCAGGGGGGTTCCAACCAAGGAGATTTTGGAAGCTGCAACTTGGAGTTCAGTACACACCTTTACCAAACACCATCACTTACCACTTTACTCTAAGATTAGAGCTGGCTTCGCCACTGCAGTTCTGCAGGGCCTTCTAGCTCCCTCTAACCCTCTATGACTCCTCCACCCATCCTTAGCTTTGGGATTCTACCCAAGTGTGATGACTGCAGCAGGGTAACTCGATGAACATAGTACAGTTTTGTACCTACCATAAATGTAGATGTTAGAGTGTACACCCTGCTGCAGTCCAGGTTACCCTCCCTCCATCCCCTCTGACCTAACTGGCTAAATCTCTACAATACCTTCCTGATGTATTTGCTTTTAGCTGGAGGGATTTTGTGTTTTGTGCTAAAATTTTTAAATTGGTACTAATTACTGGCCACCTTTTTGGGGGGCACCTGACATCTGGGGCAAGAAAAACTGAAGAAAATGGCGTTGGATGCATTATATAAACCCCTGGCGCACTGTCAGGGAAGAAGCGACAGCAACCGACGCCGGACCAAGACTTTGGAATTCCGGCCGACTGCGGGACCGCCTGATGACAGGATAACCCAAGTGTGATGACTGCAGCAGGGTGTACACTCTAACATCTACTTTTATGGTAGGTACAAAACTGTACTTTTTCTAGTATAATGGGTGTTTGTAGACAATGTAGTACTTGGTCTATAATAATTGAAAATATGATTTGGAGGAATATATGTCCCAACAAGACATTCTGTACTAATATCCTGCTAAACAGCTGCTATGGCCATAGCATCTGGCCCGCTAAGCAGTGAGAGATATCAGACATACCTCTCAACTGTACAGTTCCTCACCGAATGTCCACATTTTACCATCATGTATTAGCTGGCAGTTAATGTTGAGCAACAATACCTTTTTAATGTGTTTGGAAATTTGATGAATTGGAAGATTAAGTAAACTAACATAGTCAAAGGCACTATGGGACTGTGCAAAGATTTAGCTAATATGCAAAAGTCTTCTGGTAGAGGCACATGCAGTTCATCTTAAAGCAGCTAAGATGGTCTACCATCTCATCCCCAGCTGATAGGTTGTGGCACCTTTATGACACAAGTTCATATTGTGGCATCATCCTAAATGAGGGTAGAATACTGCTCAAGGCTAGGCTCATACATGTAACTGATATCAGTGACCTCTTTAGGTCTTCCTAAGTAGCTACACGGACACACAGGACCTACTATATTCCTGTGGAAGAGATTTGAGTTTGAGTAATGGGTCTGGCAACTGTATCTTCAGTGTCTTAATGCTGCAGAAGTTAGGGAAATAAACTCAGGTTTATCTCAATATGATGTGTTTAGAACACTGAGCAGGTACGTTTGTCTCTCTAGTTATGCATTTGTCAGAACTATGGGCATTTTACTCTGAAATTTCTTTTCTGGACAATAGTATTCCAAAGCCGTCAACCAATGTTGTGAAAATAACCCATTTTGTCCTTGGCTCTTCTGCTTCTTACACATCTGTGACTGAATTTGTTATTCAGTTTAGAAGCTCAAGACAAATTACAAAAGTTATCCTTTTTGCATGTGAAAGGAACTACAAAAATTCCAATACCCTTGCTATGCATACAGTGTTTTTATCATGCTCAAAATTGTGAGGACTTTATATTTCACAGGCCTGGGCAGCATATACCCATGCCACAGACTGCAAATAATTATCAATAATATTGAGAGCTACAAGTCTGTACCTTGACTAAAGGTTCAGTATCTATTCATAGTACACTGTTTTGTTTTAACCACTAATAATAATGTGGCTTAGAACTGAAGATATATCTTTTTTTTTTGTAAAATGTCCAACTGTTGGCAAACACTTGATAATGCTTTATGCCACAGTTACCACGTGTATAGATATGTACATATATTTATTTTTATTTTATTCGTCCTTTGTTAACCTGGTTAGTCCCACTAGGCTAGTAGCCTCTTTTTGAGGAAGACACAAGGTGTGGTATTTATACTATTTGGGAGGGGGGATTTTGTCAGGGCATTGTGAACTTCTCATAGACTTTTGATAATTCCATGGGATTTTCTATATCCACCTAAGCTAATGGCAACTCGGACAGTTGGGACCTTTTGTTTAAAGAATGATATAGTGGGCAGTGCAGCACCCCCTTTGTGCTGTACTGCAGTGTCCACAATCCAGCCAAGTTTGCAGTTACATATACTTGTGTCCTGTTTCTGTTAAAGTCATTTAGTGAAATGAGTAAGGCTCCAGTAGGTTCTTTAGTTTCCTCAATTTGTCTGTATGTCAGATGCCTTAAAATGACTTAACAACTTGGCAATCCAAGCTTAGAAGTCCTTATAGTTTTAGCTGCTCACAATTTTCTTCCTGACGCAGACTTGTAAAAAAACTCTTGACGGAGGGGTTGGATAAAAATTAAATCTGCTGCTCAGTAAAATACATTTTCCAGTGTATTAATTCTATGTATCATCTTTAGTACACTATCCATGACATCTGCCACAGTTGTACTTCAAAACTGCCTTCATACACACTGCCCACTTGGATACAAGCCTTACTGGTGACATCAATTTACCACCCCCCCCCCCATTGTGTCTTGACTTCAATACAAAATTTTCCACACTTGCACCTTCTGTTTTGCAACTCCCATCAGAAATATTTCTCATTCTCTCGCTCTCTCTTACCAGGTTTTATCTTCAATTCTAGCTCTTTTCTTATGTTATACTTAGTCATAATTAATATACAACCTTTAGTCACTTGTGGGTCTTGAATAAATAGTATTAATATTTTGTCATTGTATCTCTGAATTGGGAAAATCTAAATTATTGTAATGGACTTACCAGCCAAAAAATTGATTAAAAATTCTTTTAGTAGCCAGTGTACTATAAAGAAACTGTGTCATCCGACAGTCTATGCCACAAGGATACACAGTGGTAATCCATTACATAAAGCCATCACAGTTTTGAATGTGGGAAAAGACTATGCACATGCAAATGACATTGAGATTTTGTTGCAGTTTCGGCCATGCTCAAAATAAACTATGGAGTTATACGTTGGCGTTTCAGGTGACACTCCATCCTCTGCTTAAAAGTTTAAGCTAGGCAATGCATTAATATTTAAGAATGTAAGTGTGCAAAATAAATCTGTTACAAAAAAATGTAGTTGGATTTTAAAGTTAAGGCTGTAAGCCATTATATAATGAATACAGGTGGCAAGGCTTGCCCCTTTATGCAGTTGCCCTAACTGTACCTTCTCGGAATGTAATAGTCACTCACACTATGACTATTTTCTGGACTTGCCTTACTCTAATTTTCTATCATAATTTAACTCTTCACCTCTTTTATTCATTACTTCTTAGCCTTGCTTATGAGACTTTTTCTCCTTTCAGATTTCTCATCTACTTTCCTAGTGTAAATGTATAAAAATATAGTTAGTGCCTTGTTTCTGATCACACATTCCTTTGGCTAGCAGATGGTAGTACATAGTTAGTTGTTAAAAAGTCTGGTTTATCAAACAGTTGTTTTAATGGATGTGTGCACATGTCCAAGTTGGGGATGTCCAAGTTGGGGAAGGGGGGCATGTTTTTGTGTTTTAGTGTAGGCTATGGGTTTAAGGGTATAGTTTGGTGATGTATTTGTATGTTGGTGTATGTCCAATACTCTTGTTTTGTGATTAGTGTTATGGAAAGTAAGGTAAAGTGTAGGGTTAGAGGCAGGCTTAAGGTTAGCAAATGGGCTGCACCAACTTAGTAATCTGCGCTAACCTTACCTTAACTTAAAAACTCAATAAATAAAATACATTTCTGTAATGCTACCACAAATCTGACATATTAGAAGGTATTTTGGTGTAAATATCACTAGTGGATTTTTTTTGTCTGTAGTATGGTCATTCTCAAAATTGTCTGCTGTTTTACTTTCTATTTAAATTTAATGATAGGATCTATTAAACTGTAATTGTATGTAGTTTGACTATAGAATTTTTGCATCCCTTGTTAATTTCAATGTAACTAATTACGGTTTACCTTTCTGCTTGCGCTGATGCTGAGATTGCAGCAAGCTGATCAGTGTTCTGTCCCAGTAAACAAATACTAATAAATAAAGCACAACAGTGATGTATCCAGTAAACCTGGATATATGCAGAAAATGTGCTTTGCATTTAATTATTTTCAATGCTAAACTGATTGAAGAACTGGTTTTCATCTACAAACAGCCCTTAAATCCTAGACGAAGCAGCTTATCCATGGTCACCACCTAAAATGTCTCATTGAAAAATGTGTAAGAAGCATTTAAAATTGTTCAGAGATTACATAATTGATCATGCCAATTTATAAGATGAGTAATAGGCCGTACAAAAATGCCACTCAGTGGGAATCGCAAATTACTAGGCTTGCGGTCAGAAGGACCTTAGAGGAATGTATTAAGCCCTTCAAGCAACTCTATAGAGGGAAACGTTGGCAGCCGTTAGTCACAGTACATTTCGTAGGAAATTGATCTTTCTAAAACATTTTGACACTTAAATTCTTTCTATTCCCTATGCTGTTAGGATAAACCATTATGTAATAAACTGGTTGCATCAGAGAATGGCTTCATCAAATTCTTGATTTAACTGTGGATATCAAATAGACTTAAGGACCTGAAGTCAAGAGTTCATATAGAGATAATGAAATTTTGAATTGATTAGGTGCAACAGCCAATGAAGGGTGCAGAATTTGCACAGCCCAAGTGGTGCTGGATGGATGCAAGAGGAATGGTGAACACAACTGTAATGTGGTGCTTGGAAAATTCCAGACGGTGTCATTTCCGGAAGGAGTAAATGTGTGCTTAATCCATGCATGGTGGAAGCACCTGCAGCTCTATTTTTATAAGAAGCAAATGATGCATTGTTTCAGAAGTGCAACTTTAACTGTGTTGTAGCTGTAATCCATCAGGGAGCAGAGGTGACTGATCTCAGTCAGCTGATACGTTTTTATTGCATGCTAACTTTGTAGCATGTAGTGTACCCTGTATAGTCACTGGTCATGTAACTCTTGTAGTCTCTTACGATTTTGCTAAGCATCTTTGAATGCCTGATTGACAGTAATCAATTTACTCTTGAGAAATACTATTTCCCCACGAGTATCACTATCTAAGGAATAAATCACTTTTATCCTATGTGCTACCATTGACTGCATTCATTGCATGGTTTTTAAGTAGAATATTTTAATTTGTAGAATAAAATGTATTAATCAATTTACCTCTATTGAACCTAGTATCTGAGATCCGTGGACTACGTTTTGGGATGTTTATAATCTTAGAGTACCATTTATATGGAGCAACATTGTCAAATTTGTACATTTGTAGGTTTAGTATCATTTTTGCAGATCTGCTGTAAAAGTATGGCTCTTTGAGCATAAAACCAATGAATACGAATAAAAGGCTTAAAATGCTACCTCTGACATTACTCCCAAATGAATATTGTTTTAAAGTGTGTCCTTTGGTGTATAGTTTTGTACAAGAATGCAGCAACTATGCAGCTACTACTACTGATCTAGTTAGTACACACAATGTCTAGTTACCAGTCTATATGACCTGTAAAAATGTGAACAAATGTACAGATTAAGACTATTTTTGACTGCTAGGAATAAATGAAGCTAATATTTTAGACACTATTTTTTTCTTCCAGACTACTATACACTGAAAGTTGGAGGTTTGATCATTGCTGCTGTGCTCTGCGTTTTGGGGATTGGCATTCTGATCAGTAAGTGCCTTTAATCCACTCTGAAGGAAGTAGTTTTCCATGATAATTATTACTGCTGTAGTTTTGAGATGTTATCTTGAAGTCTCTTCTTGATAAGATGCCTGCTGCCTCTATCACTAAGTTTTCTGTACTTTATCCACCAAGATCACCCAGGTAATATGTCATGGTCTATATTTGGCACCAGAAGGTGGAATTTTTCTCAAAGGCAAATCTTTTGCGGTCTTAACTGCTGAGCACTTGTCTGCTGCACAGGTTTTGTGTGTCTGAAATTTTAGACCATCAGATCCTATTTTAATTTGAATTACGTTTGATGGTTCATCTCTTCTTCTCTGCCTCATTGAACATCTAACTGATAATGGATCATGCTTATCACCTTTGTTGGCCATGCTCTAGACTCCAGATTGTGTATATTATTAATTATTATTATTTAGTTCTGTAATGAATCATGCTTCATGCCCTTATTGGCCATGCTGTAGATTTCAGATTGTGTAATATAATAATAATAATTAAAAAATGGTAACTTCAACAACATAATGGTGACTAAACGGCAGGAATGTGTTTGCGAGCACACAAGCACATGTTCCTGTTTGTAGGGGCATGAATCAAGATGCATAAATGTGTTTACCTGGGTATTTTACTGTGATTGAATGTGGGGACCTTGATCGATCAAATGTTGTGAGAGAGCAATTATTGGAGGGTACCTCTGCCAATGTGATATATATGGTCCACCAGGGAAAATGCTACTACATCTGTCAGGTCTGACAGTGCTGCCCGATAGCTAGAATGTAATTAAGGGATGTGCTAAAGAGCCAGTACTGAGGTCTTTTTCATTTCAGCCATAGCTGTGTCTGTGAGGATATTTCTAAATCGGGGAATTATATCAGTCACCATAGTAATGTGGGTTACCAAAAATTCTAATAGGTGATCTGAATGTCTGAAGGACTCCAAAGCAAAATACTGCAACATTTCCACAAGGCACCTACCTCTTAATGCACACGCTCTTCTAAGGAGCAAGGACTGAATGTGTTTATTTTGTGTTGAACAAGAGATGTGATGCAATTAACTTGAGTAAAACCTCATTTTCTTTTCAGTCGTGTATAGTCCTGGGAGCTTTATCTCTGGGACTGCATCAGTGAAAGTTGGATTACACTTGGTGATGCTTACATCTACCAAGCTCGAGCTTCAGTGAAGCCTAAGCTTCAGTTAATTTTTTTTTTTTTGTTGTGTGAGGGTTGACACCGGGCATGATAGTCTGCAATATAGCAGTTGCTCTGAGTAATTTAAAATTTGAGCTTCAAAGTGTTTAATTTGATAGGACTTTGGAACTGAAGATGTAGTCAAAACTTCTACATATTTAAGCAAGAATAACATTTACCAAGGAGAAACTTGTAAAGCTGTTCTGTTTACTAGAACTTGGTGTCCTCCAATATTCCATAGTAACTTTGTATGGAGCTTAAACGTACAGGGATTTGTCTGGTGCAAAACTTTTTAGAGTGAAAATATTATATGGGTTTTGTATTGACACAAATATTGTGGATGCAATTTTCCGGTTGCTATGCCTAGTCCAAGCTGTTATCCCAACCTGATTTCAACCTTGCAGTCCTAAAATATTGGTCAAGTTCTCGGACTATTATTCAGTGGTAGATACTAAAGCACATAACTACACTTTGCAATAAGGGTTACTAAAAGCACACAACTACACTTTGCAATAAGGGATTTCATTAAAACTTAATTAAATGCACTACACTTTCATTGTGTGGGTGTGCCTTCTTTGAAGGTTGGGTACTGGGCTGGCAACTTGACACAGTAAAAACTCACTGCCAATCATTGGCGGACCAGAGTTCCGCTGTGGCGACCCCTAACGGGAAAAGCTGAAAGGCTTTCATCTTGCATAATTTCACTGTGTTTTGACTGTACAGTTCACACTGAAAAGTACAGTTTTAAACTGCAGTTTCTACTTGCATAATTGAGAAGACATACTGAAATATGTAAACAATTTAGCAAAATGTAATACATTACATTAAGGAGAGGCTTGGAAAGTCGGCTCACAGAGTCAATCTGGGCCATCTTTTAAAAAAAATGCTTTTCTTTGATTGTACGCAAAGGGTGTGGGAAGAAGTGAAAATGTTTCTGTTCTTGCTGAACCAGCCGAGAGAACACAAGCCTGTATTTTGTATGAATCTGGGATGCTTCTCCTATGTTTTTATTCTGAAAGGATTTTACAAGTGGGCTGTATAAAAATGCTGAATATATTCAAAATAAGTGAGATTTAAAGGGCCACAATACCCTTAACATGATGGAGAACATACTGCATGTACTTGACTCTGCTAATGTGTCTGTAACACAGTTTTTATTTAATTTTAATCAAAAGTGGCCCTTGCAGAAGACCGGGCATGATCACCTCCGCTCTCAACTGTCCAGATTTTTGCATAATGTCCAGACTTTTTTCTTCGTTTTTGGTTTGTTCCTCAAGACTTTTTTTCTGGCAAATTGGTGAGGACTAAATTCAATAAACAAGTTTGACTTCATATCCTTCAGAAAATGCATGTAAAGCAAAACTTTTATTCTTAAGACAAACATTATTTCAAAATTTGTCCCTATTTGTAGTTCTTTGTCCCAGAGTTTAATTTTGCCTTTGCCCAGACTCTCTTGTGGTAGGATGTTGAGAGGTATGATGGTGACACAATTTGCTTTTTCCTGTAACGTGCTGCAAGTTCTCAAAAAGGAAAACATTTTGCCCTACTGTTATAGCACTCATTATTTATTTATGGGACTCTTATTGGTTTCTGTTATTGGTATCAGATTTCTCAAATTTGTAAATGTTCAGTTTATGTATTGTCCAAGGATACAGTGGAAGAGAAATGTGATTTATTTCTGTCAAGGAAAAAAAATGGAATGCAACAAAGTAAATACGATTTTGCAGTACAAATGCTGATACAATACTGTCAAGATCTGCATTACCACACCTCTTGGACACCTGAATTGAAGATCTCAGTTTAAATTTTAAAGAAAAAAATTGCCAAAAGTATAGTCCAGGACAATTTGGTAAAGCAAATGTTATAGCTGCCCTTCCTTTCTAACCAAACAGATCTAAATAAAGGCTAAAAAGTCATACAGTCAGTGGCTACTATTGCAACTTCCAAAACTGAGACTGAAAAATGCCAACAGTTTGGCAAATTGAGTATGAAATCCAAAACTTAATAAAGTTTTCCAAGCTATAGAAACTTCCAAGGCATTGGTACATGACACACTCTCTCCTAGTTGTCGATTTAACCATACTGTCGCGGTCTTCTGTCAGCACTAAAAAAACACACATTAATAGCATTTCAAGAAGACTGTTTGTTTTTCCAACAAATAGTTAATCAATAAGAAATGTTTACCCTCAACCATATTCAAAGCTCTATATTAACAGCCCCAACACTCAAGTCCCAATATTCTTTTAGTTGGCTAAAGGAAAATGTAGAAGTCCAATGGTTCAAATTGGCAACCCATTTGTACTATCTGAGATCTAATGAACCATCTGAAGACCTACTTAGAGACAAAAATCCTCACAAATGTTAAGTGAACCAAGCAAATTCAGACCACTCCACTGTCTAGCAGCCACCGACCACTATTGTTAGGAGCAGAGCTGTTTATTATGGGTTAAAGAAAAGCCAAATGGCAGTGACACTCTCCTCTACTCGCAGGGCACTGCTGTCCCGTTTTTATTTCTTTACCTGAACTGAGGAGGATAGTACTAGATACAAAAGCTGACATGCACTGCTTCTTCCCTTCTCACCAGTCCAGCATTCCCAATACCAGAGGTGGTTTCAGAGTTGGAGCAGTGGTGGTGAGACCAGCCTCTTGATGGTCAAAGCTGTACTCTGGAATCAGAAATGCTTTTGAAAGAAGCTTGGGAATTTACCTGATGTCCTGGCCAAATTACCTTTGAATTTATAAATACTGTCTTTGAAAAAATGCCACAAGGGTGGTGGAACTAACCATGTTGGCAAAAGTGTGTGTGTGTGTGTGTGTGTGTGTGTGTGTGTGTGTGTGTGTGTGTGTGTGTGTGTAAAATAAGCTACTTTACAATAAACTTTGTACAAGTCTTGAAGGCATATCATGTAAAACTGTGTACATTGCTTTTATGAAATGCACAATGAAAATAAGTCTGCCCAGTAACCTTTGCAGTTAATACAAGCAAGTTGCAGTGTGCAATGTCTTTTTATAGGTAGTGTGTTTTGAACATCAAAGCTTATATATATATATTTAAGCCAGGTTAAAATGCAAGAATACTAGCCCTTAAAGTAAGCAAGATGTGACTGAGCTAGCTGTATAGTTACAGTAAACTCTCAGTTAACTGGCACCCTTGGTGATTGGTAGATTCTGGATAAATGTAGCTTCTGGTTGCTTGAGAGTTGCTATTAAAAACAGGACTGACTAATACTGTAACCCTATACTATTTGGCTTGACTTGTTCTCTGGTTTGGGAGAGAGGGCTTTATTCCTATTGTCATTTTTAAAACTCAAACTCTAAAAATGTAAGGTATGTTTTTGTAGGGGGGGGGGGTAATGTGCAGCACATGAAAGTTGAAAGGTGTTTCTTTATTTTTGCCAGTTGCTTGAGTTCTGGTTAACAAGAGTTTACTGTGTGAATAATTTGGGGACTGAGAAATTAATAACCAGGAAGAGAGCATTCTAGTCATCTGGGGAAATGTAGGAAATACCAAATAACAGCAATGTCATAGAGCTTTATGTCCAGAAGGTAGCTTTGGTAGGGTCCAGCTTGTGAATGGTACATCAGAGCTGTACATTACTTAACCAGTTGCCAAGTAGACAACAGAATATCCACATAAGGTTCTGTAGCATTTACTGTGGCTTGCTTTCCTTACAACTGTAAGGCCCTAACATTGCAACTGCAGGTCATAGTCATTTAAGGTCATATGAAACAAAGGTGCAGTTTGCCCCTCCCCCCACCAGTTATATGAAGTAGATGGTCCTACAGGATCTGATCAGATTCCCATCTTGTATGCAGATTACTTCCTTCTTTGCATGTTTAGTGGTCAGCCTTGCTGTAACCATCCCAAGCGAGCCTGCAATGAAGCATAAATGTTTTATATATGTATACTACTAAAGTCCCAACAGCAGCTGGTGTTTCATGGAAGCCTTAAAGCAGGTAGATGGGCTTAATACTTAAGTTTGTGTGACATTTGTGAGATTTTTCATAGTGTTACAATCCTTACGTCCAACAACAAAAATGACGTCCTGCATCTGCTAATGCCCTTGTTTAAAAAATTTGCACTGGCACAAGGCTGCATTCAAATGCCTTAATTCATCTGTTCTTGCAATAACCGGGTGAGTTGAAATGTTTAAAATCCATGAGGCTCAATATTAATAGCCTTTAACGAGTACAAGCATGAAACCATGGTCACTGAAGTCTGTTATAATTTCACAATTCTGGCATTCATCTAGCTTATAAATGGAAGGTGCATGATGAATAAATCCTATATTGAAAGGGATCTGTCACTAATTCTTAACACAGGGTGATGCAGTTCAGGGGATCTTACACTTGTAGCAAAGATTAGCAGTAGGTGTGTCTGTGATGGTGGGGTGTGTGCGCGCGTGTGATGGTGGGGTGTGTGCGCGCGTGTGATGGTGGGGTGTGCGCGCGCGTGTGATGGTGGGGTGTGTGCGCGCGTGTGATGGTGGGGTGTGTGCGCGCGTGTGATGGTGGGGTGTGCGCGCGTGTGATGAGGGGGTGTGCGTGTGATGTTGGGGGTGTGCTGCGTGTGATGTTGGGGGTGTGCACGCGTGTGATGTTGGGGTGTGCACGCGTGTGATGTTGGGGGTGTGCGTCGTGTAATGGGGGTGTGTGCGTTCGTAATGTTGGGGGTGTGTGCGTGTGATGGCGGGGTGTGTGCGTTCGTGTGATGGCTGGGGGTGTGCGCGCTTATGTGCATGTGTGATTGTGGGGGGGAGGTTGATGTTTATTCTGTAAAGGTTGTTTCTGTAGTTGTAACAGATGTCAAGAATATCTGAGTTTTCTCTCTCTCTATTGGCAACAGTGATTTTTGCCTTGCATTGTAGGTGTTTAAACAAGGTAGTAGCCAGAATATTGGCAGAGAGGTTCAGCTACATGTATCTCTAATGTTCATGAATAAGCATTCTAGATAATAAGGTGGCAAGGAACACTATACACATATATAATGGTTTGTCTTTTGAAAATGTCACAACATGTCGTCAGCCATATCTTTAAGTTAGAGTAGCTATTTACTGAAAAGGCTGTGTACTTCTATAAACTAGTATTGGTCTTTTCCATTGAAAAATAACACTATCCAAAATGGACTTCAGTTGCATTAGTGGTATAATACCATACACATAGCACCATGCCAACTCTTCTACCTATTAAAGCCCCCCCCCCGTACCAACTCTCTACAAAAGAATGCCTCTTGTCTTGTCTTGTCATTTGAATTGGAGGATGAAGGAGATGTTTCCTCTGGTCTAGAGGTGCAAGGTTTGATAACACTCCGCCTCTATTGCTTAACTGTGGGATTCTGTGCATGGCTCGTAACCAGACACTGCTCTCTGGCTTAGTCTGAAAAAGGTCTCTGGAGATCAGTGCCCTACCCCCAGAAAACAAATACAAATAAAAAATGCACTGCAACATGAGCAAGGGAAAAATGTTTTTCTGTAATCCTGAAGGTGCAAACAAAACCTGAACACTATTCCCTTTCAGATTTCTTACCCATTCCAGAACTGGATTTGGCCTATTTTTTTTTTTTTTTTTTTTTTGACCTCACAGCTATAGGTTCTCTACTTCAGCTCTCAGGTGGTTTACCTTCTGTGTGGGGTCTACTTGTCATTTCTGTTTGTATGTGTTTTGTCTAGGTGCTGTGGTCCCACCCCCACCTAAACACATTTCAAAGACATATGGATTGAGCACTCTAAATCAGCTGTAAGGTGTGAGTGTGCATGGGTGTAGTAGGAAAAAACAATGACCACAGGGTGCCACCTTAATGTCGGCATTGGCTGTGGATAACTGAAAAACATTAAAGTCCTTTTACCATAATGATTTTTCCGTGAAGAAAAAAAGTATCCTACTTCTGTATGTCCAAGTTTCTCATCTCAGGGTGTGCACGACCTTTCAAAACCTTTTTGAATCTCATAGTATAGATATCCCAAAAATCTCTTAACAAGAAACCCTGTTAGATGACTTGGGAGACTTGCTGTAAGGTTCTTCACCACCTGACTGAACAGTGTCTCAGATAATTCAGTTTATGGCTTGTGTTAAGCATCTAAATATTAGTGTAATAATTAGCAGAAGAAAAAGACAAAAGAAACACTGAACTTCCCTGCATTCATTCATTAATTCACATTCACTGATCCACAAATTACTTTTTCTGGTCACCAAGTCTGTGCAAAATCCCTCTTGAACAGGAATAATTTAATCCTCTTTCTTTTAATTTGCCTTTTATTGTCCATTCTAATTCAACCCCTAGGGTAATCTAGTCAAGGTCACAGTATAAAAAAATGTTATACCTTACAACTTGCACTTCATGGTGATTTCTGCTTGATCAGTAAATGACTGCCATCTCCTGAGTCTCTCTTTAATTCCACAAGCAGCCTTGTTTTCACGTTTTGCCCTTGTACCACACCACCCATCGGTTTGAAACACAATCACTTATTGAGTCTCTTGTCTATACTCCATATGTTTATACTATCCAAGAGAACATCCTCCACCCCATGTATTTCATGTACATAAGTTACCTTAAATAATCCACATTGCTGTTTTGTACTACACCCATAAACTAAATTTTAATGCAGTCAATTTGCCTGATGCACAGAAGTAATTTAAAGAGTGTAGGCTAAGCAGCCTATATGAAGATTTTGCATGTCAGGACACCATATATGCTTCTGTCAATAGTTCAGTTTCATGTCCTGCAGCTACAGAATGCCTCTTGGGATTAGGAACACTTTTATTTATTTATTACAGTTTGACTGGGATAGTCCACTGGGACTGGGCGAGCCCATTTTCTGTGGAGGCCTAGGGAGGAAAGCTTTTGGAGGCATCTGCTGATTAGCAGGCCATTCCTTTGAAAACTCAAAGAACATATGAGGCCACACTGATAATCACTCCCAACAAATGTGATCTGCCTAGTTCCATATCCAAGAATCCGCTTAGTTTTCTGTCATACTCAGCTGGGTATAGCAGAACAATATCTGCAATCTTACATGTTGGCCAATAGTGGTCTGTGCCGACTGTTTAGCAAAGTCAGGCCTGTGCACTATATCCTTTTATTATGTGCATAACAGCAGTTTTAGAGGGATCTTGGAATAACCTGTACATTAAAAATTGCTCTTGGGAGAACTGGGTTACACTGTCAGACTAAATTTCTCCATCATTCTTCATCTCCTCTGCTAGCAAGAGCTCTGCAATACATTTCACTTTTTTTTTCATTGTCTATCTTTGTCAAAGGCAGTGACATGATAAACCGACAGTAGTTAAAAAATGTGTCTCAGGGTGTGGAGTAGATGGGGGGAGGGGATCTGTTTGATCAGTGGTTTTGAAGCACTGCTCCAACCTCAAAATTTTCCCTTCTCTGGGGCATGTCTTAGTGAAGCAGTAGAAATTGGTATCTGCCATATTTTCCATAAGGCAATACAATTGTCCACTCTGGTTTCACTTAAAAGAAAAAAAAATCAAAGAAATGAAATTCTTCAGTCCTGTATTGATCATGACTGGAAGAAGATATCCTCTTTATTGTCAGAAATATGTCAAATCCCAGAAAAGTAACAAAGTTGTACCCACTTATTTAATATGAAATATTTTGGCCTGGCATACCAGTGGAATTTATTTCATAAAGAAGCATTTTTGTGTCCCTGCATTTCCAATCCTTTTCTACTTGCAATCTAAACAAAGGTTATCTGTGAGATGGTGACATAAACGTAGAGTAAATGGCAATGAAGACTTCTCTGTACTTAAAACATTGGAATGAAATAGAACTTTCGTCTCTCACTTTGAGACTATGTTTTTTCAAGAACTCTCAGTTATCCGTAAATGGAACAAACTGCATTTGGTGCTGCTTGACTCTGCCACATTAAAGCACCAGAAGAAAATTAAAAATGTAGAAGTGTAGGTTTTCTTTTTTACATGGACATGTGCGATACTTTGTGATCACTACCAGTTTGGTAGGTTGGAGACCGATACTGTCGGCACTAAAAGTGCAACTCAAAACTCTGATGTGCAAATCAGACAGTGAAGCTCCAAAAATCACTAAGATTTTTATTGCAAGTAACATTTTTGTAATTTCTAACATGGGTTGAGGGA
Organism: Protopterus annectens; assembly: GCF_019279795.1. Classification (NCBI taxonomy): domain Eukaryota; kingdom Metazoa; phylum Chordata; order Ceratodontiformes; family Protopteridae; genus Protopterus; species Protopterus annectens. The sequence goes on from NC_056741.1 coordinate 943,260,913, forward strand.
GAGAGAGAGGCTGCACCACCCTCACACACACCTGCTCCTTTATTTTTTTAGTATACCCAGGGAGTGAGGTGAGTTCTAAGGTACTTCACTGTTAAAACACCTATTGAGATGGACTGTAATCACACCTTTTACTGATCTGTGTATTGCAGTTCTGCCTATTGACTTTGTTTGGGATGCCTCATTTAAGTGAAGGTTTAGGGAGGGGTTCAGAATATTTGTAGTTCTGGTTTACAATTTAGGATTCCTGGTTCAAGTGTATTGAATTGGACTGGGTTTCACCTGAATGGCTGAGGCTGCATTAAGACTCTAGCATGGCTGGTGATTGGATAACCGTTCAGCGTGAGTTCCTCGAGTTAGCAATGTACGGTGGGGGTGTTGGTTCAAGCAGGGGACTTTGAGATGGAGTATCACAAATAAAGGTATTTTTAAACTAAATGTTAAGGAAAGAGTGATGCTCATTGGGTGTATACATACCCAAAGGATGGTCAGACAGCTTGTGGCTTTTTCTTTTTGTTGCTTGAGGACCTGTTTATGGAAGCATAAATAGGGCTTAGGCTTTCAGAGTCTAGTGTAAAACAAAGTGGAAGCACTAAATGACAAGAGCCTGTGCTGTAAGTCGCGCATCGATTGCAACATGTAGATATTGACAGACCTGAATTAGAATAAAAAGAACAGCAAGAAGGGGCTGGCATAAAGGTACAAGCAAAATGTCCACACCATCTTTCCAAAGGGCATGTGGAAGAAGAAGAGGAGTTTAAATGCCCAGCTATGACTGTTATGAGCAGCAATGTACGAAAGCAGCCATGGTCCCATAAGAACCAACGTCCCTACATTCAGTACTGAGCTGAAGAAGCAAATGCATTAAGTCATTGAGGGTACTTGTCAACATTTCCTTAAAGTCTTTTTCATAGACAAAAAACTGGGCACAATCTACTGTGATCTGTAGTCAGTCTGTCTCTCTCTCATTTATAGTACTCTGTATTTTTTTACTAGTTTGTTTCCTTAGGAGCCGAGTAGTTTTAAATTATGCTTTGACATCACCATCTTGAAAAAAGTCTATGAAAAGAGAAGCAAAAACTGGAACTGGGATTTTTAACTATACAATTAAACGGATTAAGGTTATTTTCCAGACATGACCAAGGTCAAAGGAATAATGACAAATTCATTTGTATGGGTAGTTTAGATTAGCTATATAATAAGGATGTTTTTGGAAACTGGAAATAAAACCAAGAAAACAACTAAATTACCCAGAGAAATTGCAGAAAACGTCCTGTCAACTCCATGTAAATTATGCACATCCTAGCCGAGTCCTGGATTAGGATGGCAGAAACCTTGGCTACTGAGCTATACTGCTGGCTACCATTAACCGCAATGAGATGCTTTGAGAGCAGAGGCTTGCATTCCCAAACTGCAAGTGCAATGTTTCATAGGAAAAGAAGTTGTGATAATAATAAAAAAGGATGCAGAGTAATTTTAACTCATTTCCTCCAGTACAGCTCTTTTGAGTGTGTACCTTTAACTCCCAGTTGGTGTGGCTTAAGCCTTTAAAAATGAAGTTCTCACCTTACAATTCTAAAAATTACTCACTGAGTACAAATATCAATACAGTTGTGCTTGCCATCATGTTTGCTTCAAGATGAAATATTCTGATACCTTGTATGTAGCATGGTCTTGGAATTATTAATGCAAACATGAGCTAGTAATATTTAACGCCTAGAAGTGCAGTAGGGGGTTACTGCAGCGCCTGTAGGCACACTCCGCTGTAATGAATTAAGATGACCTGATAGAAGGCCAATAAAAAGAGCAGTTAGTCTCTTTCCTTGGTATGTGTAGCAGGCATCTAACTGTAGTCGAAATGCTGAAGGCCAGGAGAGACGCATTACAGTGGCTAGACTATGCATGTGTCAAGTATATGAAAGCATGTTTTGAGAGAAAGTCAACCTGATGGTGTGTAGTGCTAGGTATGAAGGATGGAGCTCCAAGGCTAGCAGTACTATCTTTTTTGAGTAGACCAGAATCCTGTTCTTCCCCTGGGTAGGGACAACAGACTAGATGATGGGCTACTGAAGTTGAAAGCTATAAATTGTTGCAGGCAATGCACAGCAAAAACTATAGGCTTCTGGCATGTGGTAATAAAATCTTAGACCACAGCTCTCAACTGTCCAGATTTTTGCACAATGTCCAGATTTTCAGGTCATATTTGGAGGACTGAAGTGAAGAAATGACATACATTGAGTTTGACTTCATATCCTTCAGAAAATACATGTTGACACACATATATCCTGTTAATCTAGCAACTTTCTAAGTTTTTATAAAAGCAATAGTTAAAATCTGTCTCTGGGTCTTTGTCCCCCTCATTATTTTAGGCTTTGTCCAGATTTCTTGCATTAAGAGGTTGAGTGGTATGCTTATGAGGAAAAACTGTAATGGGGTGCGTTTTTTTTTTAAGTAGAGTGCGTAGGGAGAGTTTGTAAGTGCCATATTAACAAAGAGGAGAGTAGAAAAAATCCAGGCAGTACTGGGGGGGGGGGATAGAGAAAATGTTAATAGTAGCATAGTAACATTTGGCTGCGGGCAACAGATTTTCAGTAGATAACGAAGTGTTGATAGTTAATGGCATGTATTTCTAATATCGAACAGACTACCATATTAACTTCTGTTGGTATGCCATGAGGTCTGGTTTCAGAGTAATACTGAGAAAGGGTGGAATAGAAGGCCAGTGCAGTGTGTAACTGGATGAAAATTAATAACTGCTGTTTAGTTTCTCTTGTAGAATATTTGTTATGGCGATTCAGAGAAAAGTAGAAGCTTTAAAATGTTCTGTGCAATAAACAGTGGAATACAACTAGCCCTGTTCTGTTTTTGGAATGCTGGGATATTCTGACCAAGTTGAGTTGGCAGCATGAGAGATAGAGTGAGTTTACTGATGAAGCGGAAGAATTGTGGAGACTACAAAGCATGCCTGCATATCGTTTGGCAATGTCAGCAAGAAAACTGGTGTATAGGGTGAATGACACATTTGCACTAATTAAATCAAGCTGGCAGTCTTACTCAGAATGTCTGAGTTAAAGCAAAATGTATGGCTACCTTTTATTGCTGGTTATTAAAATGTAACTTGTCTACCTAATGCTTCCATACTCTTGATCCAATTTGTATATTTTAGTGTACAGTATGGAAAATTGGTGAGGACAACCTTTTTGCTGCAAATGAGAAGGACAAACTGCGTACCGCAGTTTGTAGAGAAAATGGTAAGCCACATTAAGAAAAAGCAGCTGTCCTGAAACTGGTGAATAATTCTGAAAGGAGGGTATGCAGATAAGGAAGACACTGGTAGCTCTGTGTTAAGGTTGCCTGGTGGTAGGAAGTGAAGTATCTGGAGCTTGTTACTGGAGGGCTGTGCAGAAGAAAGACGAATTATGTTATGTTGCAGTTGGCTTTTGTAACAGTCCATCATGCATGCTTCTAAATGTTTATAGATGCTGCTTCCTTACATGTGAATGGGAACATATATATTTTTTTCTTTTTGGGAGAAGGGAAAAACTATTCTGGGGCAAAAATTGCAGTTTACCAAGCAGCTTCCTTCACTGACTTTTATACATCTAAACTGTCCCGATTTTTACAGAAAGTTTAAATTTTTGTCCCATTCTTGCTTTGTTCCTCCATAAATTTGTTTTCTGGCAAATTACTGAGGACTGAAGCCACTTTTAAGGATACATTTTTCTGTTTCAACTTTATACATGCTGAAACAAATCATTATTCTAGTAGTAACTTTCTAAGTTTGAGAGCAATATTCAAAATCTGTCCGTATTTTGGGCCTTAGTTCTCCAGTTATTTTAAGGGATTGAGATGTTCTGACTGTCCTTTTTGTTTTACAGGTGGCAAATGCAGATGCAGATTTAACCAAAATAAAAGGTGAGTGTGTTGCATAGTTAGTGAATGGGATGGTGCTCTTTATTTGGGTTGTGTGAACTTGTATGCCTCTGCATAGTGGTGCCTGAAAGTAAGTAATGAGGTTTTCAGGTGATCTGCCATTTTCATGTTACATTTGTTACGCCATTTCCTTGCTTCAAAATGGCAACTGATGCATTACAAATAGTGCAATTTATCTTAGAAGTCAGGTTAAAGTAAGAGCACTTTAGTTTCTCACCTACCCTGTTCCCTTTATACATATTGCTGACCCACCCTGTTCTCTTTATACATATTGCTGACCCACACGGTTTCCTTTATACATATGCTGACCTGATGTATTACCTGCCAGTATAGACAGTGCTGCATTTAGGAAACTGCAGAAGAAAAGAAAACATTTGGTTTTTGCTGTTTATATGTTGTAAATACAGGCAGTTGAAGCAAAATTTAATGTTTTGATATAGAGAACCATTTCTTGAAATACAGAGAAATGCTTTTCTTGTTATGTTTGTCTCTACTTGCTAGGGTAAACAAGGACTTGGGTAAACCATGCCTTCACCCATGCATTTTGTTTTGTTTTGTTTTGTTTGTATTAGACCATGCTGAAGTTCTGCATGGTCTGCATAATGGTTTAATGTTTGCCGAAGGCAAGGTAATAAGAGATGTGAAGGACAAAGACCTGTTTACTTTCTGTGATTGGCTCGAGTCCAAGGACACTACAAATGCAAACTGTTGTAGTGCAGACGTTATTGCTTTCTTTACTACTTATCAGACATCTGTTCAGTACAACTAAGCCCTTCTAAGTTCCAAAGTGAAATAGCAATGTAAATAAAATTTCAAGCATTTTTAGTGGGATGTTTGTGTTTACTGTGGTTTACCTCATGGTATGGCCTGATGGTCTGTTTACTGCAGTATCCATCCTAGTGTAATTTCTTTTTGTTGCTGCTTTTGTGTTTGAAGTTGTTTTATGGGTGACCTTTTTGACTGAACAGTAGATGCAGTTATTTTTCTAAATATGAGTACTGGGGAATGAAGTCCAGCCAAGTTACTTTTAGCCTGTCTGGCCTGCTAATACAATTTATAAGATCTGTAAATGCCCAGAATTGTTCCTCATAGTGCAAAATTAATAAAGCATGTAATTCAAACCCACGCAAACAGTTTACTGGCATACTTTCACAAAATTTGAATGGCTACAAATACTCTGTGGCTGAATATGCAGCTGTTTCAAGCCCAAACAACCTGAATGAATGCTTTCATTGCTTACAAAAAATGGGACCGAGTAGGAACGTGTAGTAAATAAAGCTAATGACGGGAGCATGCATAGAAATAATGAAAGTTGCAGAGAATTTATGGCTAGAATTGCGTTTGGTGTTTGGGCATTGGAAATGCATATTACTGAAGATGTTAACACAAATGTTTGTTCCTACTTAAATGGCAAGCTATGCTTTCTGACCTTTGGTAAAGTAAGTTATCTAGAAACAGCCATGGGTAACTAATTTTGAGCATGATTTGGGATGGAGAGTATGACGCCGTCTTGCCACTTTTGAATGTGGTTGTGATACACATTGTGATGAAAGGAGGTACTGCCATCACAGCTAGCTGGAATTTTGTAAATTATATCATTTTGTGAATATCAAACTGATTTATACAAGATGCCTGTGTTACAAATGTATTAGAACTGTATGTCATGTGCAAATCAAACTGATTTGTATAGGTGTTTATGTTGAAAAGGTATGTTTTCCTGCACCATTTACCCTTTATCAAGGATGCATCCTGCTGGTTTCTAATGAAAGTTTAAACTGGGTAACATTAACTTAGTCAAACTATAAAAGTTTGTCTCACCATGGGTTGCTCTGCTGTCCCAAAATTGAAATGGGCTTTTTCCTTGATTGTTCCTGGAATAGCCTATTAGAAAACAATGGGTAAAATATTGGTGTTAAAGTTGGATTTATACTATGTAGTGTAGTAGATCAGCTTGCTGTATACTTGCATGAAAGTTGGCTATTAATTTTTATTATAAAATAATTTGTCATGTTCTGATTCTATTGTGTCTTTTTAGGAGAAGGCCAAAAGAAACTTCTCAAGCACATCAGATACTCCCCAACCCAGGTAATAACTTTCCACCAGTTTCCTATTATATGCTAGCAAGTCAGTGTTTCAGGTGTCTCTGTGGACGGACGATTGTGGTTGCTACCTTTAATTCAGTATGCAAATCCAGTATTCATAAATGGCCTTTATTTTAGCTTCTTTCCATATTCTGCTCTCCACAGAATGGATGTTCTAGTTGTCTCTTTGGAAGAAGTTGTTTTCCTTTTTCCTTTGTATTCAAAGTGTGTGTCTGTGTGTGTGTGCATCTGTGTGTGCAATAAAGTATGTATAACATAACATGACTCCAATTCTGTAGACCAAATTTACACTTACATGAATTTCAATTTATTACAAAAAATATAAAGAGCAACCAGCAAAATACAAATTACTAATAGCACTGGCTAGGCAGAGAGTAAAAGCCAAAATATTTATTAAAAAATACTTAAAATGTTCACAAAAATACTAGTAAAACAAATGGGATGAGCGATTTCATACTCAAAGGTACTTTGTCAGATCCATTCTTACATCAATTAATACTGCACTTGTATAACTCAGTGTTTGAGGTCGCACCAAAAACTTGAACCAATGTTCACAACTTGTTGACAAGACCTGTTTGGACAGTGCATTCCTGTCATCCTTTCTAGTATACACATGTTCCTTATATTGTCTCTCAAGCAGTGGTTAGTCTTTCCCACATAGAAACATTTGCAGATAACACAAGAAGCACAATAAACATTTTTAGTACTACAGTCTGCATAAAACCGCATATTAAATGTCTTTCCTGTTTCTGGATGCACAAAATGATCATCCTCCTCAATATATCTACAGACATTACAGTGACGGCAGGGACCGGTCCCTGCTCTCTGACTAACTATCCCCTCCTCACAATCGGACAGGAGTTTATAACACACCATTTTCTTTAATGATGGACGATTTTTGAAACAAAAGGAAGGGGTTTCACCCAGCAGTCTCTTACAATTGTCATCTGAAGCCAAAATCTTCCAGTGTTCCTTGACAATTTCACAGACAGAACCTGAATCCCTGGAATATGTAAGGTTCATACGTACAAGTTGAATAGCGCTACTGGTAACAGGGACAAGATCCTCACTTAAGCACCTAAAGTATGGTCTAGTACGTATGTCCCTTAGCATAACTGCATCATTCTGTGCAGTTGCTATATCTAGGTCACTGTACCCTCTTTTCATTAAATTCGAGGCAAGTGAGTCAAAGTAGTCATACATGTCACTGTCTCTTGTACTTAGTCTGGCTGTCCTAAAAAACTGACCTTTGTGAGGACATTCTGTTTAACATGTTTTGGATGCATACTGCATGAGTGTACTATGTTAGTCTTGCAGGGCTTAACATATTGTCTCATATGTATACCATCTAGTGTCTTAATCACTGTAACATCTAGAAAAGGGATAGACTGTGGACCATTCATAAGTAAATCTGAGAAAGTTGGTTGTACTATTTAAATGTCACAAACTGGTCAAGGCTTTCTAATGTGTCTCCCCATACAAGGAAGAGGTCATCCACATAGTAACCATAGTAGAGTACAGATTCCTTGAACCTGTTGTCAGAAAAAACATTCTGCATCTCCCATTCGGCTAATACCATATTGGCGTAGCTGTTGGCACACACCGTGCCCATAGCTACCCCTGTTTTTTTGTAAGTAGTGTTCGTTCTCAAAGATAAATTCATCACTACTGAGGGTGGAACTCTTCCCTAAATGCTTCTGAACTAAGTCAATGCCTTCATCATTGAGAATGTAGGTATACAATGAAGCAACATCCAACATGACCAATAAGGCCTCTTCTCTAAACCCTGTGGCAGACCAGTTGCTCAATTTACTCAGGAAATCCCTGGTGTCTTTAAGGATATTCCATATCCCACTGACCACTGAACGAAGTTGTTTCTCTACAAAAATGGATAGCAGCTCAGTGGCCCATCCCCTACCAGACACTAGGGGCCACATAGGTGGATGCAGTCTATCCCTTATGTACATTGGGAAGTCCATAAGTTTTAGGTA
>NC_056741.1:943281435-943306435 GCF_019279795.1 Protopterus annectens
TTACATATTTAATCCTTCAAGGTTCACGTTTCAGACAGAAATACAAAACTGAGCAAAGAAGATCAGTTTTACACTCCCAAATATTCAGAAGATCAATTTTACAGTCCCAAATATTCAGAAGTGGTTCTTATCAGTTGCAAACAGAAACTGGAATATTAAGTGTCTTAGGCTTTTTTGACCGTGTTAAACTTGTGGCAAAAATAAATTTGAGGTTGCAGTGTAGCTCACAACGATTCTTTTAAACTTGAGTTGTCTTCAATCAAGTGTCTTTACTATTTTGTACTAAATGGATATCCAGTGCTGCACCCCAACCCCCCCCCCCCAGGCATGCTTCCATCTATTCAGACTTGTATTGCGATCACCCATTCTCTTCCACAACTGAGGCCCCCTCCCTGTCTGCTCTCTCTTCCTCTGCTGCCCTACTGTCTTGCCTTGCTTGGTGCAAGATGTTTTCTAACAACATCATCACTTTATATTCTCTACTTGTTCCTTTCTACCATCCCCAGAAACGTGCTTTATTTCCTTAATGTTTTGCGCCGGTCTTCCCTGAACACACCAAATCAATCTGCTTTGACCCAGCCTCTCTGCTGTATTTGTTCCTCCTGATGCAGCATCTTGAAAGCCTTCATCTCCTAGTAGATCCTACACTGCAAAATGACCAGTCTCAATGTCAGCCCTTGCACTTTTATTCACATCTCTTCTGTGTCCTCTCATCCATGATTCGGCCCGAAGTTTGAGCAATCCCACCAATATCTCCCATCTGACACACACTAATGTGTGAGTTGACTTGTTTTGCCATTTCATACAACCATTAAATCTTGTCCAGTACTCCCCACTCATACTGGTTCCAACTTCCACCCATTCCTCTCACCTGCTCTGCATTTGGTGGAGCGCTTTGTTCTGATCTGACCTTAGCACTGCTATCTGCTCTTTCATTGGCCTGGTATTATAAAGCCAATTGAACTTACTGGAGCAGTGCATTCAAAATGGACCAATAGCAAAGAACATCTACAAGCAAAGATGCTGCTAAGTTGGTGCAATTTTTCATAGCTGTTCATGCCACTAACACTTGTATGTCTGTGGAAAACTATTCTGCTGTGGTACAAGTGCAGCACTAGTCAATTAAAATTCAGGTGGCCAATACTAAGTGGTGGTATTGATGCATGTTGCCAAGTGTTATGGTTGTCTTTGAAGGCTTGCATTGGTGAGTAGAATTAGAAAGCATATTCATCTATTTATAAACTTGTTTTTTAGTATGTTGGGGTTAGTTGTAGTTTATTCCACTTCTGTCTCTTGTTATGGTTATTTGGCATTGGTTGGCTTTTAATTATTTTACAGTGGATATGCTCTTATTTATCTTAGGATAATGGGTGTTGCAAGCCAACTAAGCCAAGAGGCCACTTACTCCTTGCTAGTACCCACCATTGCCGTATTTCAACAAGGGACAGACCAGTCATACCAGGTGTGAAGTTATGTACGCCCATCTGGTTGTCTAGGTCTTCCTTAACGGCCAACCGTGTATTGTGCTGCTTAATTTGGGAATACTTTTGCTCCAGAGAAGGGTTAAGTGCTGTTTGACAGATCTGTTATGTTGATTATCTGGTGGTAATGACTGTTTGACCTTTTGAAGGTGTAAGAATTCTTAATTCACTGGATCCCATCTTGCCCTATATGTGAGAAGCATGGCATACCTACGAAGTTATATGATGCTGAGTATAGGGATAATGCTTGCAGTCACTCTTGGTTGCTCAGGTCTTTTAAAACCTATACCTTATTTTAGTTGAGAACCACTGGGGTCTTTCCATTTGCTTCATGTGCTTAGTAAACTTCATTATAAAGGGAGCATTGTGTTCTATGATTTTAAACCACATGGAGTACAAACTGCTGGGAGTGGCTGCCTGCTATAGAGGAACTTGGTCATGACTCCTGTATTTTTAACCAAAGGTCCTTGTTTGTGATTTGGAGATCCAAGAATTGGGTATTAAAAAGCAGAGGTCCAGCACAGATCCTTGGGAGACTCCACTGGTCACCTTCCTTCTACTGGAGGGTGCACACACAACCCTTACAGTTCCATCCCTATGGCAATTTAGCTGTCTATGTATGAGTTGATTTTTGGAGCTCTTATCTTGTTTTCACATATGGTATAGTACCTAGTTTGTCCCATAGGTTGTGATATTCTCTGTGGTTTTGCCTATGAGACTTGTCAAACTGAAGGTTCTGTAGTTCCCTAGGTCAGCATTGGGACTGTCCTTGTGTAGTGGCATCACAACAACTGTGCATCATACCTGTGGAACGAGGCCATTTGCTAGGCTGAGGTTTAACAGGGTAAGGAGTGGGTCTGTCTGTTCTTGTCTTGTGCTATTTATTAGACAACTGGGTATGCTGTCAGGTCCCATGGGTGATTGTATTTTTTGTTTTCGGAAGTAGTTTTATTGCATGCTCATTGGTGATGGTTGTTGATCCTGGGTTATATGGGATTGAAATAGTTGCCTCTAGAGTGAAGGTGGCACTAAATTTCTTTTACCAGTATGTTTGGCAATACCCAAAAGACAATTCACTGTCTCTCTGCTCTTGTCCAGCCTTGTAAGAGTAAAATTTTTGTGTCTGACTACAGAGTCTGATCACTAGCACATTATTTGTGTTAATTGGTTTTCATATACTGAATTGCGATCAATCTATAACCTGGTAACTACATAGAGCTGTGTCAGCAATTAGTGTTGCAGTGCTTGATTTATGCTGGGTGTATTCTTTATGGTCCTTGGAGGTAACCTGTCTCGGCATATGATCGTTTAGTGTGGAGAGCTGTGATGCTGTGCAATGCTTGCATGTGCTTCATTATGAGAGTGAGTATTCCAGTTTAGGTAAGTGCTTGCATCTCTCACAAATCGGCAATCATGCCAAGCTGTAGTTCAATGATCAGGAGCATCAGGCAATCTTTGCACTGCCTGAGTATTGCTAGTACAGCGATCTTCAAGGATAGACAGAGGTGTTAAAATAATATGGGTAGATGATATCACTTGAGCTGTGTAGATGTTTGTCATAATGACCCAAGTCAAATGGATGTTCCTTAATATTATTGGCGACAAATGTTTTGGATTCCATACTCTGTTATTAAAGTAAAATTTTGCAGTAAAACATTATTCAGTTAAGTTATAATTTTATCAAAAGTACTGTTATTGTTACAGTAGTTGTGAAATTGTACATTTTTTATTGACTCAGTAAGTCACTTCAGTGAAGCACAAAACACTGTTCTTAAGGTATGTTTCTGCTGTCTCTGTATGGCTTGGGGTACATTTACAGACTTAGCTCAACAATCTTGGAGCTTAGACTTGAGTACGAAACTGTCTATGGTGCAGGTGTCTGTCAAATACAGGATGGAGTGGTGTTCAAAGCAGTTACTGGAGAAGTCAAAAGAACTGAGAACCAGATAAAGCCAGTAATGTCTACTCAGAAACAGCAGCAGTATATTGTCTGCCATAGAACATACTGGGCGTCAAATTTTGAAAAATGTAAATTTAAATAAAAGGAAAAAGCACACAAAAAGCAGTAAACTTAGCACTAGGCTGTTAATTTGTAACACAGTAATAGCCAGGTGACTGTCAAATGTACTCAGTAAAATTAACTTTTTAGCCAGACAGAAAATAGTAAAACTGCTTTTAAATGGCACAATTCACAAGGGGGTTTCAATTGCAAGCAAATACTTGCCTACTTTTTTTGATGAAGTGTGTGTTTAGATAAACATTATTTTCTCGACAAATGCCTTTAGAGTAGCTCTCTGAAGCCTTTAGAAAGTCTTGACTTTATTCAAAAGACCAAAGTACTTTATTGGACTGCATACTGATTGCTAGAGGGCTAAACTGACTTTTTTCTGCTTTTTCCATTATTTGTAGAGTTTATCTATATATAATAATAAAGCTTGTTAGCATTTCAACACTGGAGCTTAAGTTACTGGAAAAGGTCTGTTACAGAGTTCAGATTAGTAAAGGCATAAAGTGTCTGCTTCAGAGACAGGGCAGCTCAAAGGGCTTTTTCGATGTCCTGTTCTAGCAGGTAGGCTACAGGCAGTAGTTACTGACACTGTCAAACATAGAATGTGTAAAAGACAAGACTTTTAAAATGGGAGCTAAGCAGCAGCACTGCCAGTAGCCTTGCATAGGGAATCCCCCATTTCTCAAGTCTTGATACCATACTGAGCATTAATATAAATCTTGTGACCAGACAGCCTTTTGAGTTCTGAAGAAAAATGATGCTAGTATCTTCCCTTGCTGAAAGAGTTGTTGGGAGAGCTGCTAGGCTCACACAAGGAGATATTAAAAGAGAGTTTAGCTATTTCATGTTTTTTTTTATTACCTAATGAGACAACATAATGCATTCTACATTTAAAAATAACATTTAGCACAAGGAAGTGGCTGTTAAAAGCCGAGCATGATATTGCCTAATACTGCTCATAAGAGATCTATCCATTTTGCAGTTATTAGTAATAAGTTATGAGCATTCATTTTACAACTATTAATAATTTATGCGCATACCAAACATCTGTACAAATATTTAGCCTTTTGCTGGCTTTGTGTGTGTTAACTCAAGATTCTACATTGAGCCAATACCAATAGATACTGGTATTCTGCTGTCTAATAAGTGTATGGCCATACTTACCTACTCACTGTAGAGACTTGCTCTTTTATAGACCTTACCTAGCAAAGTTCCCAGAAGCCCAGGGGAAACTACCATGTTTGCAAGGGTCTTGCATGTCTGCCCAAAACAAATAATACAGCCAAGATTGAGAAGTGTTACTACTAGTGACAGCTGATTCCTGTTCAGAGACTGCCCTGTCACAGTAATCCAACCTAAAGAGGTGGAACACCATGATGGGCTGTATGTCTGTCCTACAGAAAATGTAAATTGGACATTCTAGATGAGTGGTGTATGACAATTAGCCCTATGTTCTCCCCAAGAAATGTCTGAGGCAAGTGTTTGAGGACAGGTAAGAGGTATGGAAAACTGCAGGTAAGTTTGGCACTGTGTATATGTGGGGGGACTAAATGACAAGAGTGTCTGTCCTAAAGTGATGCATCAGCCATCAGCAGTGATTTTCTGTAAGTGGTGCAGCAGGAAAAAGGCTTTTTAGAACTTGCTGTAATCCACACGTGATTCAGAGGTGAATGATTTAGTCAGTAATGAGGCCTTCCCTCATTGTGACTTATGTGCCTTTGAATTACCATTTCCTTCCATCATGCTACCCTATGCCCCCACAGCCTTACTGCTGTTTGGGCCTGTTTCCAATGCCTGTGAGCGGTATCTGAAATTCTCCATTGCAGTGTGGTCCCGAAGTTAGTATATATAGTTAGGGTGGTTTGGATAGTGTAGCCCCCCCCAGGGGGTTTTCCCACCCGGGTGGTGCAGTAAGTGTTCATGTTTGTTTTGTGCAAGTGTTTACTTGAGTTGGTTAAACTTCAGTTGTTCTGTGTTTCCTGGTTTGGGATTTTCATCTTGGTATTGTAGTCTGTGATTTTTGGTTTTTGGGATTTAGAAGTAGACCAATTGGGACATATAGGGGTCCAAATGGAAAGATGATGAAATCAGCAAGCAAAGGGGAGTAGTATTGCTGGAACTGAATTCATCCTCAAGTCTACCTTTGAGAGGTGTACTCTTGTTTTTAAAAAAATCTCACCAAGATGACCCTAATTTATAGAGGAAGACCAGGATTAGGGGGAGGATTGTTCCCTGTTGTAGAAGGAAGTAGTAGTGCACAAAAAATGCAAAAAAAACCTGACGGGCTGAAAAAGAGCCATAAAGATGATTGTTGACTATTGACTATAAGAAAGAAATTTATGTATGGTTACATTTATGTCTTGTTACAATTCTGCAAGAAGCCCAGAATTTCTAGATATAAGATGCTCAAAAAGATTAAGATAAATTAGAGGAAAGAAAATACTTACAAAACAAAAACTGTCAAAAGCTGCAAATACAAGTTTGTGTTCATTAATACAACCGTTTCATGAAACACATTTTTTAGACCAAGAAACCTTGGGCCATTTGGAAAGTGACTAAGTGCAAAAATATAAATAAACCTAGATGCATTTGGAAGGTATAAAGAAATATGGGCATGGGAAAGAAAGATCTGATGTCATTATACAAAGGAGAAAGCCAAACTAATCAATACAAAAAAAGTGGCTCCAAAGATATTTGAAGAGAAATGCAGGTAAAGGCATCCAGATACGAAGCATTTTACAATACAAAAATGGGGGAAATAGAAAGAGGATTAGTAATAGAGAATTTAAAGAAATGTAAACTGCAGTTATGGATCACCTAAGACGTGAAGGTTTAGTGTAGAAAATCCAACTCTGGTAACATCACGGCATGTAGAAAATCCAACTCTGGTAACATCACGGCATGATAGGTAGCTAGTCCCCAAGTTGAGGAAAAATGGGCGGAACAGGAAGTATCTGATCAGTTGCCACATGGGAGATGCTCTGGAATCTTCAATAGTAAACCAGTACAAAACTTCAGTTGGAGATGCCCAGCAAGGGAAGGAACGGGAAATGGTGGCTGCTCTGGAGTCGGTGGTGTGTAGTGATATGCCAGTGAAACTCCCACATGAAGGAGCAATGGATGGCACAAGACACAGTTGAAGAAAATCTCACAGTAAGATGTTCTGGAACTTTCTATAGAATGCTCGCAGGAAGTGAGCAACAAAGAATGTGCCCTCAGTTTAGAAGAAAATGATCTAAGGGAAGAGTTGCTTGATATTAATATAGATGGATAGACCTATTAAAATCCATTAAAGAAACAGATTGCAGGAAGTCAATAAGACCCAGTGTGCTAGTCTGATAATAGCCCTGAATTTGTGCTAAAACAAATGAGTAAAGTAATTACGTGAGTGACATAACGGAAGTAAATGGGGTATATATTACTGTGTAGCTGAATTAATAATGTTTGGTCTTGCCACAAAAATGTAGCATAATAAGAGAAAGGAAGGGAAGACATCAAATGCTGTCGTGGAAGTACTGAATGGAGAAAACTATAAAGCAATTAAAATAAGAAGCTTCACTGTTGGGAGTATAGAAGAGGGAACAGATCAACAAAAATACTTGGACAGTAATGATAAAAGCAGCGTGCAGTATTAGAGCAGACCAAGATTTATCTCACACTATTGCAAATAAAAGTATAGGCAGAAAAACTTAGCTATGCAGATAAATGTAAAGGAAAAGTACAAAATAAGCAATTTATTGATGACCCAACAATGTTTAATACAGAAGTAGAAAACGAGCCAAAGAGAATAGAAACCCCAGCAAAAAAAAAATGGATACATTTTGGAGAAGTTTGTATGAAGACCCTGTGGGCATAATAAAGGTGCTGAAATGATAAAGTAGTAAAATAAATGGTAAGATTCTTGTGTACAGGATATGAAATGGGATGTAGCAACAGGCAGAGAAACTAAAATGAAGCACCTAATTGGAAAGGCCCAGATGCTTCTGGCTAATTTATCTTTTAAGATCTAGCCCAGAGTAAGAACTATTTATATGCACACCCTGAACAGACACCAATCTGATTAACACAAGGAAAAACACTACTCCTTTCAAGAATGAACTTGCAAGCCATCCTCCACGATATATAAACAATACATTGGAATTGATGCTGACAAGTTGAGTTGTTGAAAGAAAACTTGATCATGGCTGTAGAACAAAAGATAAAAGTCCTATGGAACAAATGATCATTTGTTGCCAAATACTCACAATGGGGAATTGTAAAAAGGGAAATAATCTTGTGTATGGTGTGGACAGATTACAAAAAAGCATTGGGCAGTAAACTGCATACAGATGTACAAGATGCATCCTTCATTGATCTGTTACATTACAGTGACCATGAAACAGTGGCAAACCACTTTGCAGCTAAGCCATGATAAAGGAAAAATTATTATCCAAGAGAGAAAAATTTAAAAGGGGGATATTCCAGGGTGACCCAGTTTTTTTTTTTTGAAAAAAAAAATGAAATAAACATAACTCGACTAAATAATAAAATAAATGAAAAGTATCAAGAATCCAAGCTTTTAATAATACATCCAGTAAGCGTTTTCATCCTGTAATGGCTTTTTCAGACTGAATACTAAAAGAGAAACGCACACTATATTTAAATGAAAAACATAATTGATGAAGTCAATTCAGCCTGATTTAATGCCTTAACCTTTTTTTTAAAAAAAACACTTTAAAATTCTCTTTGTCATTAAGACCAGCGACATTGCTGGCATCTAAGCATAACTGCCAGCAATATTCTTTCCAGTCCAATTCCTGTTCAGCCTCAAATCTAATATTATAATTTGGAGCACTGTCAATTGCTAAAAAATTGGGTTTGGAGATGGTCGAAAAGGAACTGTGCAGCTTGAAGCTTTTTTCCACTGTGTGAGTCTATCATATAATTTTTTTGATAGTTTAATTCTACTTTCTACCAGCAGGCAAATGGGGTGGCCATGGGTGCAGCCATGGCACCCAGTTATGTGAATGTCTGCTTGGGAGAAGAATTTATTTTGAAAAGTAATTTTTGGTGTAATATTCATTATTATGGTCATTTTATTGATTTTTGGAAGGGAAGTTTAACTGACCTACAAAAGTTTTTTTTTATGATGTCAATTCTGCCTGTGAATATTTAAGGTTTACATATGAGTACGATTTGCACACAATTCGTTATTATAAAGATGCAGGAAGGTTAAAAACGAAGTCTTTAAGAAAAATGTTCAAAATAACTCTTATTGTAGTATGCATTCTGTTTTAATGAAGCACAATATACTGAAAGGACAACTGCTAAGGGCAAGTCAGTTAACGGATGACATTGATTTGTTTTTAGATGAAGGAACAGCTTTGTGTTCTAAATGTATAGTTAGAGGGTACCCAGAAAAAATTGTACAAGAAAATTTTCAAAAGATGATTGGTATAAGGCAAGTGAGTGATTGTGAAAGTATAAGTATAAGAACAGATAGAATTAATGATTACAATTTGAGTATGGTCTTATCACATTCACTAGATCCATAAAATCTATTCTTCAAAATAATTGGAGAATATTGAGTAGTTTTAGAGAGATCAAAGAGAAGAAAAACCTATTTTTGTGACCAAAAAGGGAAAGAGATGTGTTTCGGGTCAAGCTACATCAAAATGTTTTTGCACCTAATAAAAAGGGTATGTTTAGATGCTGTAATTGCAACTTTTGTGATAGTTTTAATGGTGGTAATTGAAGAGGTGGAGGTAAATGGTAATATGTTTTTTTATTAAAGGTTATTATAGCTGTAGATCTAAATATGTAGTGTATTTGTGGAGCATGCTCAGCATATTATGTAGGAAGGACTGTTGAGAATTAGATAAGAGAATGTATGAGCACTTGCAGGCTATAGAGAGAGAGGTGATTTTAAGTTGATGCATGGGGCAGACACTATTCTAATAAGTTATGTAAAGGTTCACCTACATTTTTAGTAATTGACAGTGTTCCAAATTATTTTAGATTTGATGCTGAACACAGGAATTGGACTGGAAAGAATATTGCTGGCAGTTAGATGCCAGCAATGTCCCTGGTCTCGATGACATGCCAGCAATGTCTGGTCTTGATGACAGAGAATTTTAAAGTGCTTTTAAAAAGAAAAAGGTTAAGGCATTAAATCAGGCTGGATTGACTTTAATTGATGTGTTAATTATCAATTATGTTTTTCAATTAAATAGTGTTTCCTTTTTAGCATTCAGTCTGGAGTCATTAACATGATGAAAGCGCTTACTGGATGCATTATTTAAAATCATGGACAGTTGCTTTTTTTGTCTTGCCCTTAACTGCCTAGTTAACATATTAGGTCATGGTTATAATTTGGCTTGCAAAGTTTAAAGACTTCTCGTCATATTTTTCTGGATGATTTAAAACTGGGGTCAGTATTGCCATGTCAAAAGACCTGTCTGCCAAACACATCTGGAATCGCAGTCATCATCAGGGATTTGCCCTTTTTCCCCACTGTAGTGCGATTTTTGAGTTGGTATATTTAGTTGGGGGGGGGGGGGCATTGAAATTTTTTTGTCTGCCGCCGAGAAGTTTATTTTTCCCCTGAGAAAAAGTTTGCTGAAGCGGCCGTTCAGGATTTTAACAAGTCGATATTCCTGTGTCGATTAAGACATGTTTGGTGAACATGTTTTTTGACACTGTAATATATAGACCCTAAAACTGTATAGCTCATCAGATGAGGACCAGAAAGCACAACTGGAGGTGGTCAAAGCTTTTTCACCTGATATAAGAATGTCATTTGGTCTTGATAAATTTGAAAAAAGTAACGTTTAAAGCAGGAAAACTGCAGCATTAATAAAATTAGTCTGGGACAAGAATGTGATGTAAAGAAACTTGAGCAGGAGGGACTGTATAAATACTTGGGAATTGATGAAGGATAGTCTTTAAAACATGAAAAAAAAACTGAGTAAGGAATATTTTAGCAGAACAAAATTTATACTGAAAACAGCCCTCACATCTAAGAACAAAGTTCAAGCTATAAAAAAATTTGCACTTCCTGTTCTAACTTACAGTTTTGGGGTGATTGGCCCCAGAAGGTATTGTTTCAATTGGATAGAAAAACAAGAAAAATGCTTCACCTTTATCAAATGATATATAAAAATCAGTATATACCAAAATTGTATATTGTATATTCTTCGTTCTGAAGGAGGACTTACAAAATGGGCCTTTCAAAATTGATTACATGTGTAGATCTGCAATCATGGGAATTCATACGTGTCAGACCCTAACATACTGAAAATTTTGAAACTTGGAGAGCAAGTCTAAGATGATTAGTGAAGAATCAGGAGTGGAAACCAAACCAAAAGTAGCCAAAAATCGGGCAGCAATTGAATGAGCCAAAAAAAAAAAAAAAAAAGACAGAATACAAGGAAGGATCAAATAAGGCAAGAAATGAGGAAACTGTATAAATATAGTTTCAAGTACAGAAAGCTCTTGAAGCAACCTCAAGTCTATGCAAGAATGGTTAAGGAGAGGTGAATTTATTCCAAAAGATGAAAGGTTAATATTGGCAGCCCAGGGTGGTGGACTCTGTAAACATTGCTTTGTTTGGTAAGAAATGTAGGCGTGTTCTGTTAGAATCAAGACCGAAGTCTGCCCATCTGGGTGAATATTTGAGTTTCTTTTAGAAACCCGGAATAAGTGGTGTGAATCTGAGACCACATAATAAAATTATGTCCAGATGGATTCAACTAAATAAATTTAAAAGGGTTTCAGGGGGGAAACTAATCAAACACACAAAGTTGCCAATGTTTACTAAACCTAACCCTTCTGCTGCTCCTAACCCTGCACAGTATGTTAGGAAAACCCCTTTCCTAAAAGTGCCATTACGCGAGACTCACTCACTCCCCCTACCATTACATAATCACAGTTATTCTACCCCAGCCTGCACACCCACTCAGTCATCATGCTGAACTTTCAGTACATCCAAAATTTTTAGTAAACGTATCCCTTTCCATATGGTGTGTGAGGTTTGGTTGTGTGCACGTGAAGTCTGTTCTTAGTACTGACCTTTCCCATAGGTGAAAATGTGCAGTTTCAATAAAATGCATGCACCAGTTCACTTGGTCGATAATAGCTTTTTTTAGTGAAATAACTACGCACACTATAATATTGTCCATCTGTAATTGTATACAGAGGCCCCATCTGTCTTGAGTTTCTGGTAGTTCAGGTGAATGAAAAAGATCCCACAGCACTTAGAAAAAAGTAGGGGTTCTTTATTATTAAACACCATATCATATGTTAAGTGCATGTATATGGTTTGCAAATGTTTTACAATTTCTTATACTTGTATACATTCACTTTTTTTCCCACATCCCTTGGCTCCCCATCACTCTTCATAACCAAAACCATATTTTCAATATTTCTGAGAATTTAATCTTTTGCTTGAAGTAATACATATATATATATATATATATATATATATATATATATATATATATATATATATATATATCCATATGCACATATATACATCATCATCATCTTCTTCTTTCAGCTGTTCCCGTTAGGGGTCACCACAGAAGATCATCTGTTTCTGTTTCTTCCTGTCCTTTGCATCTTGCTCTGTCACACCAACCACCTGCATGTCCTCTCACCACATCCATAAACCTTATCTTAGGCCTTCCTCTTTTCCTGTTACCTGGTAGCTTCATCCTTAGCATCTTTTTCCCAATATACTCAGCATCCCTCCTCAGTACATGTCCAAACCAACGTAATCTTGCCTCTCTGGCTTTGTCTCCAAACCTTCCAACCTGGGCTGACCCTCTAATGTACTTATTCCTAATCCTGTCCACCCTCGTCACACCCAGAGCAAATCTTAACATCTTTAACTCTGCCATATCCAGGTCCAACTCCTGCCGTTTTGTCAATGCCACTGTCTTCAACCCATATAACATAGCTGGTCTCACTATCCTCTTGTAGACCTTTCCTTTCACTCTTACTGGTACTCATCTGTCACAAATCACTCCTGACACTCTTCTCCACCCACTCCATCCTGTCTGTACTGTCTTCTTCACCTCTCTTCCACACTCACCATTACTCTGAACTATTGATCCCAAGTATTTAAACTCATCCAACTTCACCACCTGTACTCCTTGCATCTTCTATTCCTCTGTTCTCCCTCTCATTCACACACATATATTCTGTCTTAGTTCTGCTGACCTTCATTCCTCTTCTCTCTAGAGCATATCTCCATCTCTCTAGGGTCTCCTCCACCTGTTCCCTATTCTCACTACAGATCACAATGTCATCTGCAAACATCATAGCCCATGGGGACTCCTGTTTGATCTCGTCTGTCAACTATCCATCACCATTGCAAATAAGAAAGGGCTCAGAGCTGATCCCTGATGTAATCCCACCTCCACCTTAAACCTATCACTCCCACCGCAGACCTCACCGCTGTTGCACTAAACATGTACATACCCTGTACCACTCTTACATACACTCCCAACTTCCTCATACAATACCCCAACTCCTCTCTAGGCACCCTGTCATATTTTCTCTAAGTCTACGAAAATACAATGCAACTCCTTCTGACCTTCTCTGTACTTCTCCAACACTTTCAGAGCAAACATTGCATCTGTAGTGTTCTTTCCCAGCATGAAACCATACTGCTGATCACTAATCATCACGTCCCTTCTTAACCTAGCTTCCACTACTCTTTCCCATAACTTCATGCTGTGACTGATTAATTTAATCCCTCTGCAGATACTACAGCTCTGCACATCACCCTTATTCTTAAAAATCGGTACCAAAACACGTTTTCTCCATTCCTCCGGCATCCTCTCACTGTCCAAAATTTCATTAAACAATCAGGTTAAAAACTCCACTGCCATTTCACCTAAGCAACTCCATGCTTCCACAGTTATGTCATCTGGACCAACAGCCTTTCCATTTTTCATAGCTGTCCTTACTTCCTCCTTGCTAATCACATATACACATATATACATGTCTATATACATATATATCTTCCCCTTTATCACCATAATAGCCATATTCTATCATATCCATATTTGTCCTTTCACAGTCTCATTTTCACATACTTCTACCTATAAGTTCTTCACTCTTCCACAGTAAAACATTCCGTGTAGCTTCAACTTCACCACAGTAATTACACACTTTCTTCACTTTTACTGGCATTTTTTATTCATCACCCCCAAAAATCTGTTTAAGTACTTATTTTATTTTTGCATGTCTCATTTCCTTAATGGCTTTTTTTTCTGTAATTGTTTTCGCATGTATTCACATACCATTCTTTCCTGTTCTTTACTGTAGTTACTAAACATGTTTTCAATAATGAAATTTTGTCTTTGTTCCTTCATTTCCTCACTTAAATATCCATTTCCTCATATTTCTTTGTTTTCTACTTTATCTTCCTTTACCCATATCAACACTTTATGCAGCATCTTTACATTTATATAAACAATAGGATTAATCAAGACTAATCCTCCTCCTTGATTTTTAACAAGTACCCACTTTTTTACTGGATTTAATCTGCATCTCCATATAAATGCAAACACAATTGACATTAATTTCTTCATATTTTACAGGAACTGCAACACGCACACTAGGTATGCAATCTTATTTAATAAAATAATTTATCAAATATATTTGTATATCCTCCAAAACAAATTCACATTCTTTTCCTATTTTATTCTATATTGATAACTACCAACATTTATACCTAAAACATCTATTTCTTCAGTGTTAAACAGAATCCCTCCTATTTTACCTATTATTCCTAAACCTTTGTTTTTGTCCTTATTATACTCTGGCCTACAAACTTAATTCTTGATTAAGATTCTTAATAGCTACCTCCATCCATTTAAGACTATAACATCTACATAAGAAGGCATCACTGGTACTTGAATTCCTTCTCTTGTTCTACTATTCTTAATGCTGTATATCTCATTAACAGCTTAATTCATAATCAGTACAAATAGAATGCTACTCACTGGACATCCCTGCCTCTTTATTTTACAACCACAAAGTTGCAAAATCACGAATACCCATTCATTGGCAAATAATTGTTGAACGTCCTCTTCACCCTTTCCAAGGGAAAGAAACTGGTAGTCCAACAACCCATGACACAATATAACAAACACTATTAAGTGGGGGTGGGGCTTCACCCCCCCCACACAACCTCCAATGTGGGGTCCCCATTCACCCCCCTAACTAAATATTACTAACTCTGAGATTGCACTACGGTGAGGAAAAGGGCAGATCTAAAATAACAGCCAACTGATTTCTTTCCCTTGGAAAGAAATTGAAGATGTGGCTGTTTTCTCAAAAGGACATTGGTCACTTAGGTGTCAATTAAAATGTACTCGTGATGTACCTTTGAATATTTAATATAGACCTTTTTAGATGCATTTCTTCACTTACCCATCCATTTATCACAAATTTTCTGTTTTCATATACTGAAACACATTTTTGTTTTTTACTTATATTTTTAATATCCTCTATAAACATTCATGTATCAAATGCGTTGTCCAATTCACCTGTCATAATTTAAATTCTGATTTCCTATACCATTTCCATTATCAAAAGTTCCTGGCTTCCTTTCCCCTTTTTTCCAAATATTGTTAAAGCCAGTACTTTATTTTCCAATCTCTAGTTTCATAAATATCTTATAAGCTACATTATTTGACACCGTGTCCAGTTTTGTCTTCCTTTTCTCCTTTTATATAAATTTCATAACTCAAATACATACCTTTTTCTTCCATTCATTTAAAACCTTTACAAAATACTTCTGCCATCTAGCATATCTTTGTACATGTAATAATCCCATGCAGCCCTGTGGCTGATTCATATTTACTGTTTTAATACATTTCTTCAACAGTTATTTCTAGCCATTCCTTTTCTTCTGTAGAGTTAAATTTTTAACTCCCTACTTGTGTATCTTCTGTTTTTAATACTTTACATCCAGTAGTTCCTTTTGTGTTTTAACATTTTTACCTTTCTTATTTTTGTCATTGTTTTACTATTTTAAGTGGGGTGTAACTTTTTTTGTTTTAAAAAATCTCTTATTACCTCAATAAACCCTTCATAGCTTACTTCATATTTTTTCTCTCCTTTTTAACCTTTGTCATTCTGAGAAACTTTTCTCACATTTTTCATTGAAACTTATCCACCAGTATGTCCAGGTCTTATAAAACATTCTCATGTCTGTATGATCTTTTCATAATTGTTTCATCATTTAATACCATTACCTATTTATATGGCCCTCTTTTTCTTGAATTTCTATCCAAATTGCTACATGATCTAAAAATCCTGTCACTTTTTCTTCTGTAGTTTTCAAGCTTTCTGAAATCAAGTCAAGTTTAACAACAGAAATTGCCCCTGTTTATTGTTCCGTGTCTAGTTTTCCAGCTTTGAAAATCTCTGCTATTAAGTTAACATTGGCCACTTCTCTCCTTTTTTTTTCTTGCGTCACAACTAAAATCCCCTTTGGATATTCACCCTTGCATAATCTTATATTCTTTTAAATGTAGCCTATGTTTTTTTGTGTAACATATGCATAGACTGCAGTAATTGTATAGACTTGCTTTTTCCATGTCACGTCCACCACTTTTACTCTACCTAATATCACTAAAGTGTAATCCAAAATTCCTGCTTACTTTTATATTCCTATACCTGAACATGTTTCTTTTCCCATATTCCAACTAATCTCACCTGTACATACTTTGTCTACTTGTAATCTCTCCTATACTGTTAAAATTATTTTGTCTTCTAGTATAATGTCCATATCAACTGTCCTGCACCATTCCAATACACCTAGCCGTCTTTTAGTATTCTTTATACTCTTCGCATTTATAGCTAAAATTCTCTCTTACTTGAAATTGATTCCTTTTCATCCTTTAACTGTCTTCTTTTATTTCCCAATAGAATTTGTCTTTTCCCTTAACTGGTTGATAGTTTCATTTTTTTCATTCTTTTCCTAACTCCTTATTCTCTACCTTGTTATTTCTGCTCCATTTTTTACTTATTTTTTTTTTCTTGTACACCTTGTTCTTTTTTGTAGTCTCCCTTTTTTCCTCTAATTTCCTTACAATCTGTCCATGAATGTCCAGTTTGTTCATATTTTACACATTTCAATTCACATTTTTTTCAGTTCGTGTTGCACTTTGCCACAATATAACACTTTTTCTCTTTCCACGATTACCAATCTAATCATTTTTGCTATAAAATATTTTCTGGTTGCCGCCCCCCAGTATTTTACAGTACCTTGGTTTCCCCGACATTTATCATACCTGGAACATGTATCTTATTTTCCATTTTTAATACAGCTGCACATTCCCATCTCCCAGTCAATAAACCCTCTGTTAACATACATTTTTGTAATGTACATATGCATTCTTTAAATAGTACTTTAATACTTCTTTTTTTTACTTCAGTTCAAAACTTACATGATTCAAAAAGTCACAAAATGTGTCTTAATATAAATAAATGTTCTTACCTCTTTAGGTGATGTACCCAAAGGCAATATAATATTCTCACAAATGTCATACCTTTTGACTTCCTTTTCCTTCTTGCTACTTATTCTTACTAGAAAATTATTTTTGCATTCATATTATTTTCTTCTCTCTCCTCTCCCCATGGTCTGCAGATACGACTTCAACTGTTTTCTTATTTCCTCCACTTTTTCCTGGAGTTCTGTTCATAGAATCTTCCCATGACGCTGCTTTTTTGCTTTTAGGTTTGCTTTCATTGTCATTCAGATGCACAACCCCCCTAATTTAAGGTTTGTAAGATATCCCTGCTGTGACTCACTGTCTCAATTGGGCAAAAAAAAAAAAAAGCCTTGTGAAGGTTTAATCGGTACATCATTTTCCTTGTTTGCCTCTACCTTCTCATTCACTTTAACTGCCTGCTTCACTCTTCCACATTTTTTTTTGCGAAGGTTTAACTTCCTTCGCAATTAATTTTAAATCCTGTGACTCTCGCTCAACTTCTCTAGCAACCGCTCCATTCTATTATCACTTGTCATACTCCTTCCTGATGCTCTGAGCCACCTC
The DNA here is from genome assembly GCF_019279795.1 of Protopterus annectens. NCBI lineage: Eukaryota > Metazoa > Chordata > Ceratodontiformes > Protopteridae > Protopterus > Protopterus annectens. The sequence continues at coordinate 943,298,982 of NC_056741.1, forward strand.
CATGACCAGACCTGAAGCAGGAAGTGCCACAACAAACAACATCCCCTCTTGAAAAGGGTAGGGGAAGTTTCCCAGTAACCTGGCCAAATTTCTATTGGGTATTACAAGCATCACCTTGGGTCTCCTCTGCAATGATAACATTGGACTAACCCAGGCATCAAAGTGTATATCCATATATACATATTTTAATTTTTACTTAAGGTAGAAATTTATTTGGTTATAGAGCTCACGAGTAAGTCCTTTGGTACAATATTCCAAGGGAAGATGATGCAAAATAGCTGCTGGTTCTCTGTCACGGGTGGATAAAGGCCTGCCTATGACCCTAAGGAGGGATGAGTAGCATAGCTGTAAAGGAGCTGCTTGTGGGTGATGAAAGTTATATTCAGTTAATTTTGCCAGTCCTGTAGCCTGCTTGGCCTACTGCAGAGATGACAGTCTGCCATGTCTGATTTCATGCCACTGCCCTTCATGTTGCCTTTCTAGCAGTACACTCTAATAACAAATATCCCTGTAGCTCGAGGATGTGTATTCTCCAATGTGGGAATGTAGTGGGAACTTGTTACTGTGAATAGTTGGGCTATTCATGCTTACACAAGGGTGGGGAAATCCTAAAAGGCCCAAGATTGTCTGGATGGCAAACAAGAAATTGAGATGAGGCTTGTAGGTATAAAAGTAAAACCTACTGGTATGGAAAAATCAAGTTTAAAGGAAAAGTAGCTACATTCTAAGCCTGCTAAATGCAGTGCATTCAGCAATGTTGCCTCTGCAAACTAAGAAAAAATATTTCTTTTTTTGCTGCTATTTTCAAATATTGGCAGGGACAATTTACCAAGTGTGTGCATTCTGATATCCTGCTTAAAGGATGGACATTACCTGCGCTGTTAACAATTCCTGTCATACCTCTTGATGCAAGAATTCTAAAGTGAGACAAAGGCCCAAAAACTGGTGACATGGATGTTGCTTTTTTATAAACTAAAAACAATGATAATAGGATTTCATACTTTTAATTTCTCCAAGTCTTTTGGGGTACTAATATCATAACGGGAAATGGACTCCATTCCTAACGGTTCATGAGTTTAGAGTTTTGCTCTCTTACGTTAGCCAAAAGTGCTTTTTGGAGCACTTGCAGTGGCCTAGAACTAACACCTACAATTCATGTGCAGCTGCACATATTTTTGGTAGCATAGCAAAATTTGTTTTTTATTAGACTTGTTGCTACTACTACTATTGAAACTGTCTAGGTGTCTCTTCTACATTGCTCTCATTTCTGCCTGTAAATCCTGGTATTTTTACTTTGTAACCCACTGTAGTCAGTGGGTGTAGCAGTTTCAGTAATCCGTGCTACTTTGTCTTTTTTATGGAATACTACATATTGTTTTCTCCCATATATATATATATATATATATATATATATATATATATCAGTGCTTTGTGGTTCATTTCCAGTGGGTCCTAACTACTTCAGTATTGTAGTGTTCCACAGTCCCAGTGGGTCCTAACTACTTCAGTAGTGTCCCAGTGGGTCCTAACTACTTCAGTATTGTAGTGTTCCACAGTCCCAGTGGGTCCTAACTACTTCAGTATTGTAGTGTCAGTCCCCAGTGGCTCCCAACTACTTCAGTATTGCAGTGGGTCGCAGTCCCCAGTGGCTCCCAACTACTTCAGTATTGTATTGTAGTGTCAGTCCCCAGTGGCTCCCAACTACTTCAGTATTGCAGTGGGTCGCAGTCCCCAGTGGCTCCCAACTACTTCAGTATTGCAGTGGGTCGCAGTCCCCAGTGGCTCCCAACTACTTCAGTATTGCAGTGGGTCGCAGTCCCCAGTGGCTCCCAACTACTTCAGTATTGCAGTGGGTCGCAGTCCCCAGTGGCTCCCAACTACTTCAGTATTGCAGTGGGTCGCAGTCCCCAGTGGCTCCCAACTACTTCAGTATTGCAGTGGGTCGCAGTCCCCAGTGGCTCCCAACTACTTCAGTATTGCAGTGGGTCGCAGTCCCCAGTGGCTCCCAACTACTTCAGTATTGCAGTGGGTCGCAGTCCCCAGTGGCTCCCAACTACTTCAGTATTGCAGTGGGTCGCAGTCCCCAGTGGCTCCCAACTACTTCAGTATTGCAGTGGGTCGCAGTCCCCAGTGGCTCCCAACTACTTCAGTATTGCAGTGGGTCGCAGTCCCCAGTGGCTCCCAACTACTTCAGTATTGCAGTGGGTCGCAGTCCCCAGTGGCTCCCAACTACTTCAGTATTGCAGTGGGTCGCAGTCCCCAGTGGCTCCCAACTACTTCAGTATTGCAGTGGGTCGCAGTCCCCAGTGGCTCCCAACTACTTCAGTATTGCAGTGGGTCGCAGTCCCCAGTGGCTCCCAACTACTTCAGTATTGCAGTGGGTCGCAGTCCCCAGTGGCTCCCAACTACTTCAGTATTGCAGTGGGTCGCAGTCCCCAGTGGCTCCCAACTACTTCAGTATTGTGCCTTCCAATGTATAGGCGCTCTCTGCCATGAGTATGTCAGACAGTCAAGATGTGCAACTGTTTCTAGTTCTGTTTTTACAGAATCTGAATTTATCCATTCCCCCACATCTTCAATGGACTGTTTTTAAACAGACATGTATGTAATTCACTACCCTGGTCTGCCATTATTAACTTTCCATCTTTTGGTTTCAGTTCACTTGTCTTCAAACATTCCTGTGTCAAATCCTCGTTCAGGAGATCACTGTAGTTGCTGCAAAAGTTATGCCTTTTGCATATTTTTCCTTCTTATCTGATTCTTCTGCTTTTATTCTTTTTTTTTGGCACATTTGGTACGTTCATTTGCTGTCGGATTTTTGTCTACTTTGGCTTGTTTCCATTCCTGCCTGATACCAACATGATTCTACTAAACTAAGTAGGGAAGTGATCTTAGACTTTGTGTTTTAAAACTTTCACTATGCTTGGATCTGGTGAGGTCAGCTGATATGTATGCTGTCCCATGACTGCATATCTTTTTAAATGTAAAACGTTTCAAGGAGGTCCATACCTCCCCCAAAATGATGGTATACACTGATGACTTTTATATATCATTCTAGAAGCATAAAGCATTTTTCTTGTTTACCTGTCTAACTGATTCAGTAACAGTTGGAGACTGTCAGTCGCCCCAAAACTAAAGTTGGAGCAGGAAGAGGAAATTGGTTTATACCTTGGACTTGATTCCTAGACATCAAGACCATTTTCAGTATTGGTTTTAATCCTCTCAAGTATTTCCTACTGAGTTTTATTAACATTTTTCATGTTTTATTGCTAAACCTTCATCCGTTCCAAAATATTTAGACTCCCTATTGAAATGATGGCACTGAAAATGGAGAGTGCCAACAAGCTGAAAAAAAATAAAAAGACCCAGGAACCCAGTAAGGGAGGGAATCCTAAAGATGGCTCTTCACTTTAAAACTTTTTTTTACATGGGGTCAAGTTCCTCCAAACTTGTATGGGCCCACTCCAAGATTGCTATATCTTGGAGAAAAGAGAATATCCTGAGAAATGAGTCTCTGACTTTGTATGTACAAGTTTGTTCTTTTGGCCTTTCATTCTCCATATTTCAGGACTTGTAGTGGATCCTGACATTTAAAATGGTTACCAGTATTTGTATTTCTGTCTGAGATGGACATTTTCTCAGTGCTGCAGGTTTCCTGCTTTAAACGATGCTTTTTCATATTTATCAAGACCAAGTAGCATTATTGAATTATCTGAGTCCGTGACTCTCACAAATTTCTTTTCAAAAATCCTACTGCTGACTCAAAGGTCATCTCCCAAGGACATAAAGGAATAAAAGCAACTACAGCTAAGAATCCCACCCCTTGGACAGGGATTCCCAAGCTTTAGACAGATGGGGTAAAAAAGTATACAGCTCTGCAACTCTTGCCATTAGAGCATTATATTGTCCGTTCCACATGCTGAAATACCAGCAACATACTATAGAAGTTATTGAGGAAAAATATTCTACCTTTCCTGACTGTGCAGAAAAAGAATTACAGGAGCTTATGCACTTTGGAAGCCAAGTCAGCAAGCGTACCCTGCAATGTGGGTTTGACACCCTAGAAGCATTTTGCAGGGCAGCAGTCACAGGTTCTGTACTTGGTAGGCATTCCTGGCTTAAGGAGCAGAACTTGCCAGACCATGTCAAATCAAAATTATTGGACGCACCTCTGAACAAGGACAATCTGTTTGGCACCAAAGCAGAAGAGGTTTTAAAAAAGATGGAAGAAAAAGCTAAGTCTATGCAGACAGTCAAATATTTTTTGCAAGTGCAGGCTCCAAGATTCAGTGGGCATTGCCCCTCAAAACATTGGTCTTTTCCAAGGCTACCTCAAACTAGACCTAGGGGAAACGGACCCCCCCCCCCAGACTACAGTCTCAGGGTATGCAGAGATCTAAGCAATGGAGTACCTCCACTTCTAAAACAGGGAGTGCTATTCCACCCCCTTCTAGAAAGAATTTGCAATGACTTCTCAACTCCTCTCTTCACCTCTGCCCAATTGCTCATGCCCCCTAGGAGGAAAATTTGCCCACTATGTAAAAAAAAAAAACTGGACCTCCAACAACAATGATCAATGGGTCCTCAACATAGTATCCCAGGGATACAAATTTTATTTCCACACACTGCCAACCCCAAAAGGGTTCCCGGACCTTCCTACAAACCAGTGGGCAGAGGCATAAAACCAAGTTCAGTCCCTGCTCTCTCTAAGGGCACTTCAGCCTGTTCCTGCAGAACAGATAGGCCAAGGTTTTTATTCCAGACTTTTCGTGGTACCCAGAAAAGAGGGCACTTGGCACCCAACCTTAGATCCATCCATTCTAAACATCTTCCTGGTGGTACCAAAATTCAAAATGCTCACCCTACAGCAGCTTCTCCCTATGCTGTCCAAAGATGCCTGGTTAGCCACTCTAGATCTAAATGAGGCCTATCTGCACATCCCAATCAGGGACTCCTGCAGGAAATATCTGCGTTTTGGGGCAGGACTTGTGCATTATCAGTTCTCTGCACTTCCCTTTGGCTTATCCACTGCTCCCAGAGATTTCACAAAATGCCTGGCTCCAGCCATTTCCTATTGCAGGCAGGGAAATATTCAAATTTACCCCTACTTGGACGATTACCTGATTCAGGCAGACAGGAAAAGCTGTTGCAGCACCTGACATTTGTAAAGGATGACCTAACCTCCCTGGGGTTACACGATCAACGAAAAGAAATCCAAACTTGTCCCCAGTCAAAAAAATGTATTCCTGGGAGCAAGCTTGGACACAGCATCCCAGATGACATTCTTTACTCCAGAAAAACAAACCTGACAGGCTAATTCTCTCAAATGGCTACTAGAACCGAGTTATCTGCAAGGAAAATCCTGCAAACTCTAGGGTTCATGGCCTCTTGCATTCTACTAATTCCATATGCCAGACTGCATATGAGGAAACTTCAGTGGTACTTAAGTCTTTGGTGTTAACATTCTCAGGACCTGGAAACTGTCCTACCTATGATACCTTGTCTAAGGAAAGAGTTCCTCTGGTAGGCATCGGCATGCAACCACAAGAGGCTTCCCTTTACACAACCCCACACCACCCAGACCTTAACGACAGATGCATCAGACTATGACTAGGGTGCACATCTGGATGGCGGGTGCATTCAGGCCCACTGGAGCCCAAATCAAATTCATCTGCACATCATCCAAAAGGAGATGCTAGCTGTTCAGCACGCTCTGACCGCTTTCAGATCCCTACTCTCTTCGGGGCTCCTACTAATCAAAACAGACAACACCACAGTGATGTGGTACATCAACAAGCAGGGGGGAACCCACTCTTACCCACTGTGCAGGCTAGCCATGACCCTCTGGAAAACTGCTTCAGCCATGCATATTTACCTGCAAGCTCAATTCCTGCCAGGCAAACAAAACTCCTCTGGCAGAAAACTTGAGCGGAAATCTCCTAGACCCACACAAGTGGCAATTAAACCACAATACTTTCAGCCTTGTGACCCAGGAATGGGGTACCCCGACCCAGGAATGGGGTACCCCGAAGGTGGACCTATTTGCAACCTCTCAATCTATGCTTTTCCCCCTCTACCTCTTAGAGTATTACTCAAGAAAAGGGAGGAAAGACCAAGGGCAATCCTGATTGCACCAGACTGGCCATGCCAACACTGGTACCCGCTACTGCGCAGTCTGTCACTGTTGCCTCCATGACACCTCCCACAGATCCCAACTCTCCCGACTCAGCAGGAAGGACAGTTCTTGTATCCACAATTGCAGGCCCTGAACCTTGCAGCCTGGCTTATTCCTTCTCTTCTCCACCAGTGGCCAGCCTAAGCAAGCGGGTACTGGATGTCATACATGAAGCCAGACGACCCAGTACTGCCATCTCTGCTCACTACAGCACTGAGCCACCTCTCTTATCGCACCCTCTCATCAAGCAGTTCCTGAGAGGAGCTAACAACTTAAGGCCACCAAGAAGAGCCCCTACCCCTGCTTTGGATCTTGACTTTGTGTTGGAAAAGATCACGCTACCCCCCCCCCCCTTGAGCCTGCAGCATCAACAGAGTTAAAGTTCCTCTCTTGGAAAACAGCCTTGCTTCTGGCCATCACTTCAGCCAGAAGAGTGTCTGAGCTACAAGCATGTATGGCTGTGGAACCCTTCATTATTTGTCATACTGACAGGGTCTCCCTCAGGACTAACCCAACTTTCATGCCTAAAGTGGTGTCCAGTGGCTCTCAACAAATCTATCCATTTGCCCACCTTTTCCTCTAATCCTCAAAATTAAGGGGAAAAAGGATCCTGCACTCTAGATGTGCACAGACTGCTCAGATTTTGATAGGACTAAGCCCTTTAGGAAACCTGACCAGTTACTAGTCAGCTTTGCACCAGGGACAGAGGGCAAGACCATATCAAAGCAAACTATCTCCAAATGGATAGCACACTGTATCCATTTCTGTTGGAAACCACCCACTCAGGGGGTCAGAACACAATTCACTAGGGAAACTTCAACTTCTACAGCCTTTCTCAGAGGAGTCCCTACCAGAGACATTCTGGAAGCTGCGACTTGGAGTTCTGTTCATACCTTCACCAAGCATTACCACTTGCCTATCTTCTCCAAATCCAGGGCGGGCTTTGTAACCAGAGTCTTGCAGGGCATACTAGCCAATCACAACTCTTCTTGACTGCCTACACCCATTCTTCAGCTTTGGGAATTAACCTAAGTGTGATGACTGCAACAGTGAAACATGAAGAACATAGTACAGTTGCGTACACTTACCATAAATGTAGATGTTTGAGTGTATTCACTGTTGCAGTCCTGGTTTCCCATCCTCCATCCCCCTTGTCTCACTCACTCTCAACTCTGTTGCAGTTCTGGTTTCCCATCCTCCGGCCCCCTTGTCTCACTCACTCACTCTCACTCTCAGTCCTGGTTTCCCATCCTTCAGCCCCCTTGTGTCTCTCACTCTC